>NC_056733.1:1225687777-1225807777 GCF_019279795.1 Protopterus annectens
GTGATGTGACCATTTGTCAAAGTAGGTTTTTGCCATAGTCATCTCTCATTGTTTTAAAGTTTGGTAAAGTGTAATTTCAGTAATAAAAGGTAGACCCATGACCTGACCATCTGTCTAAGGCCACACTATTCTGCCTGTGCTCTGCATCCTGAAAATCTGTGGATGAACACATAATCCTGCTAAGTTAACTGCGATGATTTACATGGACTGCATTCTGAAAATCTGTGGTAACGCACTATTCTGTGAAGCACAGGCCTATGCTCATATACCTTCATTACCATGTCCACCCTCCACATATGTTCATCCTCTGTGACTGAGACTTTTATTCACAGCAAAAGATGCAGACAAGAAACATTGACACAAAGAGTGCCATAGCTTCACACAATTGCATCTTATTATTTTTCAAAGTCTTTATTATAATCATACAATAATGCTTAAAAAAACACAATTTTCAACACCTCTATTGAATTATCACTTGTGAAATAAGCGAGTTTACACTCAATCTATATTAACAAGTTTACATTTACAAATATTATACATCGCATATTTATTTACTTATTTATTTATTGACATTTGTTTACCGGGAAAGTCCGACTGGGTCACAAGATCCCATTTTCAGAGGAGGTCGAAGGAGAAAAGTTCCTCTTACCGGAGAAAATAAAAAAAAATCAAGCACATTACTTAAGAAACAGCTGAAAATTATACATTTGAAAAATAAACAACATTGCAGGCAAAGAGATATATTAAAAATATGTTGCCAGGAGAACAGTGAAAAAAGCAAAGTAAAACACTGCATACAATTCTGGAGAGTGCCTTGTTGGCAGTTCACAGTAGTAATAAGTATAAGTCGTGTGTTTAGTTTAATTGTAACTGTAAATGGGAGAGAAATTAGGATACATTAGTATAAATGAGGAGGATATGATAGGAAGTGGTTATGTAAAATGGTAGAGAGGGTAAGATACCAAGTGAAGATGAGGAAGTGGCAATGGGTAGACAATCTGTACAGATAGGAGTGGAGAAAAGTAGACAAGATTTGTGTTCATCCAGGGCAAATTGTTCCTTAGAATATAGGATATATAACATATATTGCTATCTATCCCGTATTCTAAGGAACATTGCATACTGTAAATTATTCAGTTTTTGCCTTCTCACAAACCTCATTCCTCCAACAAAGCATTCTTCTATATGTCTTACTCTCAGAATTTCCATTTTTTTCTATGTAATTTATTTCTACCCTTTTCTAAAGATCCCACTTCCTGTTGTTTATAATATTCACTACTTCAAGTATAGTTGGTTTAAATTTTGATTTCTATTTTATAGCAATTGCTTTTTTTTGGCAGTCATGAGAACTAAACTTAATATGTCTAGGCAATTCAGATCCTGTATCCCAGCTCAGGAAAAATAATTTCCTTAATTACACTTATTTGCTCACCTAGTATTCCTGACAGAGTACTCTGTAGGGTAAAAAAACACAATTTTGTTATTATTGTTAATACTAGGCATTCTGCAAAATCGGTACTGTTGATACCCAAAGTACTGCAATCATCTGCATTATTTTATAGACAATATTACAAAATCACATTTGAACAACATTTTCATTTTATCTCATTATTGATGCCAGAGCACGTAACTTTCTCTGTACTCCCACCCTATGCTAGATTCCACTGAGCTCCCTCCAGACACTTATCCAGGTGTGGCCACTTCAACCAGTGCTGGCGATTAGACTGCAGCCTCCTTTGACCTACCATGCAGTCAGTCTTCATCTTCTTTTGCAGGTCCTGCATGATCTCCTTTCAGATATCTTCAGAGATTCCTACAACAAGCCACATATCCAACAAAGATATGAAGCATCACTATGATGTCTCTCTCAGTCCAGTGTGGTACACAAACTCTGCCCAGTCTCGTAACAGTTGCTATCTCTCATTTGACAGCATTGTAATTGCTTGTTAGCTACTTATTACAAAGTCACTTCAAAAGAATCAAGTTGTCACTTTTTGAATCTTGCACCCTCCAAATATGGTTATCCATTCTGCATACATATGGCTTTCACAGGACATGCTCAGGCACTGTCAACCAGCCATAGAAGCTGGCACTGCAAACACCACTGAATACGTATAAAACCGGGTGCTGTAAACAATATGAAATATCAGCAAGAACTGCTTTCCACATGGCAATTTCATGACATTCCATGGTAACTAACCTAATTTATGGAGAATGGTGCTGCATGGATTTAAATGGCATCTGACAGCAAACGGCCGCTTACAGCTGGTGGACATTGTCATACATCTTGTGTGCATCTTGAACTCTTTGTAGCTAATCGCTTTCAGAAAGTATTCCTTTACATGTTTATCACTACTTTCAAGCTAGTTTGGCCATATACAACCAGATTCTAATGTGGTAACGACTCTGAAGGGCACTGCCTTTTTTACATTTGATGACAGAGATGGCTCCTCAGTCTTTAAACCTTAATGTAGTGTTCTTAGAATCCAGCATTCAGTACCAGCTGTAATGCTTGCCATTCACAACTATATATGTTAATGTGATAATGTAGCTTTGCACGGCACCGTCTACATTTACTTTTAAATACCGGAAGGGCTTTCTGAGGTTCAAAATTCTGTAGGATATTTATAGGCAGCTGCATTGTGTCTCTAATGTGGTTTTATTTCCACAACTGTATGTCACCCACAGTTGCATAGTAAAGTATTTGCAGGGCATGTGTGTCACTTCCTGTTGTCATAGTAAGTCCCAGGCCATCCTATTCACTAGACACAGCTGTAACTTTGTATTGCAGGCTGCTAATATCATTATGTGCAAATAAATGTTGTCTGTAACTCTTTTACAGATCACATACATCAGTACTGGTCTGTTTTATCATATGCTGCATATCGTAGAGTGCATTGGTTGCCACATAGTGTTTGCATACTGCACATTTGTCTTAGTATGAGGTAGCCACTTGCTGTGGTTATGTATTTCAACACACTTTCATATTCTTGACTATCAGTGTCGCAAGCCAAAATGGGCATCACATTTTTCCACCATGTACCCATCAACCTAATAACATTCTTTTGTGTCAGATTTCACAAACATAATCTTATATACATGTATGTCATTCTCACGGCCTTTCAACACCAATATATGCCCATGTCCATATGCTGTCAGTGTGAGTGTGCACACTGCTATGCTTTTGGCATACTGACAATCTTTTTTTTTTGTTTACTCTTTTGGGTGAAGTACTTTGAGTTGTACATCTAAGTTTTTTCTCAAACCAAACTTGATATGGTCCTGATGGATTTGACTCCTTTCTTTACTCCCTTCAGACACCAGCGAAGTGCTTTTTTTTTAATTAAACTGTCATTTAATGATTTAATATCTGAGGCAACAGCTTTGTTTTTTGTTTCTGATTTCTGTGCATATTGCTAATTGGCCTCAATTTAGTGTTGCAGTCCTTAGGACCCATTGTGGAACAGTGCTAAAGATTAAACTGGGAGAGGATACAATGATGCTATTCTGGGAGTTTTAGATTACTGCTGACCTAGTTGCAAGCTGTATTCTGATTGACTGTTTCTGGTTTCTTGTTTATTATGTATTGCACTCATCTGCCTGCCACACCATATCATGCACTGCTGCCGTAGGTGATGCTTCGCAGTAGCTGGATAATGCTTTTCACTATTCACACTTACACTGACTAGACAACCACGTACAGTGTTTGCTTGTTGAGGTACTCAGCACTGCTATATTGATGAAAGTTATGCTCATTTGTGCAAAGCTGCAGTTTGAACTTTTGCTCTGGAGTTGTATTAGTTTCATGCATACCTCTCAACAGTCCAGATTTTTGCCTCATATTTTTGGTCTGTTCCTCTTAAAATATGTGGATTTCTGGATTTGTGAGGTAAATCAAAAAGGAATGACTTCACTAAGTAATGACAGTGATTTGAGTTTCAGACTTTTTATCCTTCAGAAAATATATGGTAACATAAGAACTTTTATTCTAACAACTTTCTAAGATTATAAGAGCAATAGTCAAAATTTGTCCCTATTTTTGGGGCTTTGTCCCCACACTATTGCTGGCTTTGTCCAGAAATTTTGTGCTAAGAGGTAGATAAGTATGGTTCCATGCTATGCCCCTCAGAGTTGTTTCATTGCTACTAGATGAATACAGACTCTTCGTTTTTGAAATAGTTGCTGTAATACCTGTGCTATTCTCACAATGTGTATGCAGCTACACTACATTGCTGTTGCTCAGAATTAGTTGTGCCTTCACTTAGCTTAGTTCTACTTCTACACCCCACTCATACTCAAGCTACAAACAGCACTTAGACTAAACTAAATCCAATACACATCTGAGCAAAATGTAAAGTAGGTCTGCTTCTATCCTTTACATTGCCAGTCTTAAAGCATTTGGTACTTTCAGGCAGTATAGGACCTGCCATGTGCTCACTGACATATTGATGTGGTCCAGTTTAGAGTTGGAAATAGCTATAATGACATTTGATATGTTGGTTTATTTAATAGCTGCATTCAGCCTAAAATGGCACTATAAAATGGTGCAAAAGTTTTAGCTAGTATGTGAAAGCCAAAGAATTACAGATCTAATTTAAATGAAGAGTTATTTCTGTGAGTGGTGCAGATATTTATACAGTCTGGAATCTCTCTCACCCAGTAAAGTCCCCTGTGAGCATTACCTACCACTACCTGTTTCTTGTTACAACCACACTAAATTGACTTACTCTAAGGATGTAAAACCGTCAGCGC
Organism: Protopterus annectens; assembly: GCF_019279795.1. Taxonomy (NCBI): domain Eukaryota; kingdom Metazoa; phylum Chordata; order Ceratodontiformes; family Protopteridae; genus Protopterus; species Protopterus annectens. The sequence continues at coordinate 1,225,692,530 of NC_056733.1, forward strand.
TGAAGCAGTTTAAGATTAAGAAGTCTATGTCTGACAAGATATCCATCCCCACATTAGCACCGTGTTCAGACATAGTAAACAGTCACCAGAAGGCAGACAACAAACTAAGTAATACGTCAAAATCCATGAGTAAAAAACAGTGATGCCTTTGTAATTGATGACCCTACTGTCCAGTACACTGACTCCCCGTTCTCAAGACTGAACAAAGTCAAGGTTACAGTTAATTGCCTTTCTGGTACCAGGATCCATGATAACACAAGTGCTCCAGACTCTCAGCAGACAAATATGGTTACGACATTGTGGTAACGGAAATAGGTGTTAATGACCCACGAAGCATTACACAGAGAGACCTATTGCATGTCAGCATGCATGTGTCCAAAGCACCCAAGGCACCTATCCAGAACGGATCCTTCCTTTACCTAGAGTGATACCTATATAAATGAAAAAAATGATCAAATTCAACATACGGCCTAGTAGTTGGCATCATTCTAGGGGGGTGTAGTATGTGTCAGCATGATAAAAGACGATTGGCAGTCCAACTTGCTTTACCAGGGCGGTATGTATCTGTAATTCTTTGGCTTTCACATACTAGCTAAAACTTTTGTGCCATTTTAGGCAGAATGCAGCTATTAAATAAACAACAAATCAAATGTCATTATAGCTATTTCCAACTCTAAATTGGACCACATCAATATGGGTCTTCACAATGTCAGATATCTTAACAACAGATTGCCTGATTATGAGGCTGTCCTGCACATTGAATGTGCATGTGTCTGATTAGCTACTAAGAATTAGTAAGGACAGTATTCCCATCATACCTGTATTTTGTTCCTGCCATGCATTCAGGACTGATGGAAACTGGAGTGTCATTTCCATATTTATCAAGTACCACATCACCTCTAGAGAGAGAAAGATATTCTCAGACACAAACAAAATGAAACATTGAGGTCTAACTTACCCTATATGAGATAATCTGTCATAGTCTATTACAAAATACCTTCCATCTCCACTGATGACCACTTATAATTCTAAAATTTGCTTAAGTAAATAAATACCTAAAACTGTCTGCATGATGGGAGATTTCAACTACCTCTCAATAGACTGGAATACTTCTACCTTGAGAGTTTGGTATACCTTAAGATTCTTTGTCAAAAAAATAAAGTCTTTTGGCTTTTCCCAATTATGGATCGCCACAGTGGATCACTGGTCTGCTCTTGATTGGCGGTGGATTTTTACAGTGTCGAGTTGCCAGCCTAGCACCCAACATTCACAGAAGGCACACACACACACACACACACACACACACACACACACACACACACACACACACACACACACACACACACACACACACACACCTACCTGCACGTCTTTATAGTTCACTCAACCGCAGGGTGGACGTGCAGACTCCACACAGAAGGCAATCCAGCAGAGAATCAGACTTGAGAACCTCTTGCTGTGAGGCGACAAAAAAAAAAAAATAAATAAAAATACTCTAGAACAGATATTTAATAAGCCAAACAACATAATATTCTTGACCTGGTCTTACCTGATAAAGCTGCAACATGTACAACCTCTGTAGTGTCTCCATCCTTGGTTAAGGCTGACCATAAATACATAGCCTTCTATTTTAAAATCCATAAAACACTTGCAGTCAATATTTCAGATTTTAAAGAATTCAAACAGACAAACCTACTCAAACTCTATGACAACATTTGTCAGTATATATGATGGCAACACAGATGTTAGCGATGAAAATGAATTCTTACTTAAGCTGCTGTCTGTGAGTAAATGCACTACTATACGAGGCCTGATAATTTGCCTTATAAGTAGTCCAAATATGTCCTTTTGGAACCCATTTAAATTGTTTAAAATGAGCATAGTTATATGATTTATTATTAAAGTATGACAAGCTACAAATGATAACCCTGTATAAGGACAACCCTCTGACAGGCCCAGAAAGCTATAGACCCATTAACCTGACTTGTCTGATTTGCATGCAACATGTCATATTTGATTTCATAAACTATGATATCAAAAACCTTATCAAACTAAACCTACATAAGTTTGGTCTTGTCATAGGAAGATCCTTTCTACTCCGTTTGGATATCTTCTTCAAGTTTATGCAGGCTGTGGACAGTGGTCATTCTGTTCACTCTTCTTATTTTGATTTTGCCAAAGTATTTAACAGTGTGCCTCATACTGCCATCATAAATAAGTTAAGTACATTAAAAGTGGATTCACACATGGTAAGGTAGACAGCCAACTTAGTGAAAAACAGAACCCACTTGAGGAAGTCAAGATGACGGCTCATCCATAAGCAAAGTGCCAGCAGAGCTCCATACAAATGCATTTCCATGAACCCGCCTAATACCTAAACACAGTTTCTAAAAAACTAAAAATTTAACTTATAACATTACTCGTTTACAAAATGTTCTCAACCCTGTGGAAAATATCATAAGTGGACCTGTGGGGAAAGATCGTCTTGGTGGTTGCAGTCATCCGCATGCTCCAGTAAGCTCCAAACCTAATGCGAAGAAAGGAGAGAAGAAGCAATAGTAAACCAAAAAGAGACACCACAATAAAGCTTTAAAAGTGAATTTTGATCCAGGATGACTACAGTGGCAGCAGGAAGCAAATGTATTTTACTTTGGGGTAGTTGCTAAAACTGGCCTGGTAGAAAAGCTCCATTTTAACTGTAAGTGCTCACGTATACTGTAACTCTCAAATTTCCTAAGGTAAAACTAAATGAAAGGGGAAAAAAGCTAAAAGTGCTGAAAAATGCACAGTTATTTAAAATTCTCCATGTGGTGGAATTAAAGCCATAAAAATAATTTCTACATATGTACATATGTTTTATGAAACTGCTGGGAACTGGTTAAAAAGAGGGACCGAATTGGTACCTGTGATATCTAAGTCACGTATACTGTTAAAAGGAGAAAGAACTAGCATGAAGAGACCTTAAATTAAAGTTTTAAAAGTGATTTTTAATCTAGGAAGGCTATGGTGGCACCAGTAATCAAATATTTCTTTTACTTTAGTGTAGTTGCTGAAAACCGGCCTGATAGAAGGGCTCCATTCCAGTTGTAAGTGCTCATGTAATCTGTGACTACTGAACTTTATAAAGTAAATTAAAATAATAAGGGGAGAACACTAAAAGTGCTGAAGCAAAGTACTGTTATTTGAAAATTTTCTTGGTGGTGGAATTAAGCCATAGTAAATGCTCCCTAAATGTGAAACATGAACATTCTGGGAAGTGATTTAAAGGAGGGTTCTGACTTGGTAACTGTGATATGTATGTCACATATGCTGCCAGTGTATTAGGCAGGATTAGAAATAACCCAGTGCTGAATACTAATCTTTATAAAACACCATAGTACAAAATATTTTAACAAATAAGACAAAATGGCAAATGAAAGTGAGCACATGGACACTGAAACAACCCAAGCAAAATGTTGGTACTCTTCTCAACAGAAAAAAGAAATAATGTTAAAAATGGCAAGAACAGCCAAACAACATGAGGACAAAAAGTCAGTTGATAAGGGGAAAATAGACTAATCTCCCATTTTAGAAGAGGTTACGCTACTATTACAGCCTCTTCAATCAGCTATACAACAACTTTCAGATCAGGTTTCAACACTTGACAATACGATAAGCCACATTTCTAACAGACTGGTGGCTACAGAAGGTAAAGTTATAGAAAATGAAGTAAAAATTGAACAACTTGGATCAACTTATCCTCACCCCCACCAATGGCAACAATATCCTAAACCTAGTCATTACCAACATGAGTGACCGGTGTTCCACACCTGAAGTCAACTCCTCGTTGGTCAGATCCGACCATAAGCTAATCACCCTAGATATCCGCATCCCGCCCCCACCCACCATTAAGAAAACCATGGTAAAAAATTTCTCCAAGGCCAACTTCATGCTTGAACTTCATGACACCCATGCAGATGGACAATACAGTTACGACTGCTGAATCCTACACAGATGCACTCTATAAGCACTTACACGAGTGCATGGATCATGCTATCCCAAACAGAACCAAGACGCTATCCTCCAAAAAAAGGAAGCCAATCTGGTGGTCCCCTGTCATAAACAAACTGTACAACAAAAGGAAGAAATTGTTGCAAAAGAGAGTAAAATCCCATGAGTGGAGGAGGTCCATGGTCAGCCTCAGTAAGAAGTTGACATCCATTATAGCTTCCATTGGAGCTTTTCTCCCTGGGCCTCCACTGAAAACGGGCCCTCAAGCCCAGTGGACATCCCCGGTAATCAAACTGAAATAAATAAATAAAATAAATAAATAAAATTATAAGATCCTCCAAAGCTAGCTAAGAAAACAAAATTGCCACTGATTCTAAGGGCAACCACAAAGAATTCTATAGCTATGTCAAGAATCTCAATGGCAACACCCAGATCTGCTCTGAGTTACAGCACAACAGCATTAAAATTACAGAACCAACTGATATTGCCAACATTCTGGCAGATAGGTTCAGTGCTAACATTACCCCCTCTCACCACCTAAAGAGCCCATATCTATAAAGGAAGAATGCAGAGTCCCTGTAATCACATCTATGCAGGTAAAAGCTGCACTCTCTAAAACCAAAAACACAGCATCCATGGGACTGGACAACATCCCAGGCTGCGTTTTACACAAACTTCAGAATGAACTGGCTCCCCACCTAAGCACCATGTTCAATCATAGTCTCAGGTCAGGATTTGTGCCCATTGAATGGTGCACAGCAACAGTTATCCCACTCCACAAAGGGGGAGCCACCACTGATCCTGGGAACTATCACCCTATTAGCCTGATGAGCCTCGTCTGCAATTCCATGGAACCTGTCATCATGGAACTCATAAACAGACATTGGTAACCTCCAAACTCTGGACCCCACCCAGTTTGGGTTTGTGAAAGGCAGATCATGCCTTCTGAACCTGAGCAACTTCTTTGAGGCAGTCACCAAAGACATAGACGAGGGTAAGGTGGTAAACACAGCCTATCCTGAGCTCGTCAAGGCTTTCAACACCATCCCCCATTGTGGAATTATAGCTAAACTCACTAAACTAGGTATAAATCCCTGAAAAAATCCACGAAGATACGAAGCTCATCCAAAACAGCTTTATTGTGCAAACAAACCACCGGTGCTCCAACACTGACCTAGGTTTCGTCCCAAAGGACTTCTTCAGAGTGTGTGGAACCAGCAAACATAATATACTGACACTAATTAATTAATTAACCAATGCACAACTTAAAAAGTAATAATAAGATTGAATGACCCGCCCAAAGATCCAGGCTTGAATCAAACAACCACTATAAAAACATTAAAAGCACTCAACACTCTCTGTGGACTCACAAATAAGTGTAATATGATAAAAAATGTAAATGTGTGATAAAGATGATAAAAATAAGGAAAATAATAAAATAAGCTATTGTAATACATGAAAATCAACAGTTGTTAAAAAGTAAAATCAATTAAATATAAACCGTTATTTTAACCTAATATATGTTTGAGCCTTAAGTAAGGTTTAATGGAAATAAATTCATTCAACCCAGGATGGTAATGGGCATTAAGTAAAATCTGCCACTTAAGTTCACAGGTATCTAAGTGATAATCTGTAGTCCTACCCTGTGGATCTTTAGTCAACTGTTGTATAACACAAAATGTTTTGGATGAGCTTCGTATCTTCGTGGATTTTTTCAGTATTTGTCCTTGGTTCTTGGGTTTGTTTTAGGTATAAATCCCTACATCACAAGATGGGTTGCCAACTGGCTCACTGACAGAACCCACACTGTAAAAGGTGCAGACTCCAAATCTGACTTCAAACCAGGGACAAGTAGAGTACCACAGGGTTCAGTCCTGGGACCTCTCCTGTTTGGTATCTACTTCTCTGAAGTACAGTCTAACACAGAAGGCCTCTGGCTAATGAAGTTCGCAGATGACTGCAAACAAGGAGCCATAGATGATTCCCCAAATGATGTGGACATCCTACAGAAGGGCCTCACTGAGACAGATGCCTGGTGTCAGAGGCATGGCTTCAAGCTCAATGCCAAAATGTGCATTGTCATCCCCTTTGGTAAAAACTCTGTACCCATGAACTACAACATAAACGGCAGTGTACTTAATACTGTGTGTGATAAGAGACCTTGGGACCCAGATGGACAGTAGTCTCTCCTTTGATAATCACATCACCACAGTAGTCAGGAAATCCTTATACGTGGCACACCTCATCACAAAAGGCTTCTCATCCAGGAAAAAAGAGGTCATTGTTTTCTACTCGGCACTCATTAGACCCATTATAGAGTACAACGCCCCTTTTGGAATGTACCTCACAAGACATCTGCAGCAGTTGGAAAGGCCACAGAAGTACCTCACAAAGAGGATTATTGGCCTCAAACAGATGCCCTATGCTGACCGTCTCAAAAAACTCCAGCTTTACTCTGTAGTATATCACCTACTCCGAGGAGATCTCTGCCTAACATATAAAGCTATGTTAAACCCAGAGCTGTTGGACATGCTACACCTAAAGAAATATCAATCCCTCTGAGGTACATACTCTAGGGACCTAAACCTTGTCACCACAATAAACAGGACATGCTGGAGGGATAGATTCCTGTCCCAGAGACTTTCTGCACTCTGGAACAAGCTACCCATCTATGTCAAGCAAAGTTCCATATTAGAACTCTTCAAGAAAAATCTTGATGAGTGGATGGGAAATAGGAAATACACCCCAGGGATCACTTATGTGGTTCTGCTTGACAGGGGCACAGGAAATTAATTTTCTTGGGTGGCGTAAGCCAGGGAACCTTGTTGGCTAGGCTTACTCAGGCCCTTGGGTTCATAGCCTACTACCTACCTATGAACCTATGAACTTCAGAAGGATTTAAACTCTAATGTTAAAACTATCCAAGACATTAATGAAAAATTACTGGATTTGGAAGCCAGAAGCAGTCGTAATAATATTTTGGTGTGTGGAGTGCCTAAGGTATATGAGCAACCGAAGATAACTGAAACTTTGCATAAAATCTTTGGTCATCTACTAGAAAACCAGGAGGAAGCCAATCAGATTATTATAGAGAGGGCATATCGAGCAATCAGGAAAGCATCTACTCTCAACAATCCTAGACAAATATATGACAGGTTACTAAACTACCAAGATGTAAGAAAGATCCTCATAGCAGCCAAAAAGATAAAGGTAGTTAACTGGAACAGTAACAAAATTACTTTTGCTCAAGACCTTTCTACAAAAATAAAGCAAGACAGCCAGAAGCTGGCTCCATATTGTACTTTTATAATAAACAGGAAAATTAAATTTCAGATGAAGAATCCCTCCATGCTAGTTATCCAAAATATGGGAGATGAATATGCAGTTTCTTCACTGAAAGATGCAGAGTAAATCTTTCACAATCTTCTTCTTTCAAGTGCTCCTTTTAGGGGTCCCCACAGCAGATCAACTGTTTCCATTTCTTCCTGTCCTCTGCATCTTGCTCTGTCACACCAACCACCTGCATATCCTCTCTCACCACATCCATAAACCTTATCTTAGGCCTTCCTCTTTTCCTGTTACCTGGCAGCTTCATCCTTAGCATCTTTTTCCCAATATACTCTGCATCCCTCCTCAGCACATGTCAAACCAATGTAATCTTGCCTCTCTGGCTTTGTCTCCAAACCTTCCTACATGGGCTGACCCTCTAATATACGTATTCCTAATCCTGTCCATCCTCGTCATACCCAGTGCAAATCTTAACATCTTCAACTCTGCCATGTCAAGCTCTGACTCCTGCCTTTTTGTCAGTGCCACTGTCTCCAACCTATATAACATTGCTGGTCTCATTACCCTCTTGTAGACCTTCCCTTTCACTCTTACTGGTATTCCTCTGTCACAAATCACTCCTGACACTCTTCTCCACCCACTCCATCCTGCCTGTACTCTCTTCTTCACCTCTCTTCCACACTCACCATTACTCTGAACTGTTGATCCCAGGTATTTAAACTTATCCACCTTCACCACCTCTACTCCCTGCATCCTCACCATTCCTCTATCCTCCCGCTCATTCACACACATATATTCTGTCTTAGTCCTGCTGACCTTCATTCCTCTTCTCTCTAGAGCATATCTCCACTGCTTCAGGGCCTCCTCCACCTGTTCCCTACTCTCACTACAGATCACAATGTCATCTGCAAACATCATAGTCCACGGGGACTCCTGTCTGATCTTGTCTGTCAACCTGTCCATCACCATTGCAAATAAGAAAGGGCTCAGAGCTGATCCTTGATATAATCCCACCTCCACCTTAAACGCATCCATCACTCCCACTGCAGACCTCACAGCTGTCACACTACCTTCGTACATATCCTTTGCCACTTTTACATACTTCTCTGACACTCCCGACTTCCTCATACAATACCACAACTCCTTTATAGGCACCCTGTCATATGCTTTCTCTAAGTCCACAAAGACACAATGCAACTCCTTCTGACATTCTCTGTACTTCTCCATCAACACTCTCAGAGCAAACATCACATCTGTAGTGCTCTCTCCTGGCATGAAACCATACTGCTGATCACTAATCATCACGTCCCTTTTTAACCTAGCTTCCACTACTCCTTCCCATAACTTCATGCTGTGACTGATCAATTTAATCCCTCTGTAGTTACTACAGCTCTGCACATCACCCTTATTCTTAAAAATCGGTACCAAAACACTTTTTCTCCATTTCTCAGGCATCCTCTCACTTTCCAAGATTTCATTAAACAATCCAGTTAAAAACTCTACTGCCATTTCACCTAAACACCTCCATGCTTCCACAGGTATGTCATCTGGACCAACAGCCTTTCCATTCTTCATCCTCTTCATAGCTGTCCTTATTTCCTCCTTGCTAATCCACTGCACTTCATGATTTACTATCTGCACATCATCCAACCTTCTCTCCCTCTCATTCTCTTCATTCATCAGCCCCTCAAAGTACTCCTTCCATCTGCTCAACACACTCTCCTCACTTGTGAGTACATTTCCCTCATTATCCTTTATCACCCATACCTGCTGCACATCTTTACTAGCTCGGTCCCTCTGTATGGCCAATCGGTACAGGTCCTCTTCCCACTCCTTAGTGTCTAACCTTTCATACAACTCTTCATATGCCTTATCCTTAGCCTTCGCCACCTCTCTCTTTGCCATGCACCTCATCTCCTTATACTCTTGTCTACTTTCTTCATCTCTCTGACAATCCCACTTCTCCTTCACCACTGTCTTTCTATGTATAGTCTCCTGTACTTCTTCATTCCATCACTAGGTCTCCTTGTCCTCCTTCCTCTTTCCAGATGTCACACCAAGCACCTTTCTAGCCATCTCTCTTACTAGCTCTGCTGTAGTTACCCAGCTATTTGGTAACTCTTCACTGCCACCCAGTGCCTGTCTTAACTCTTCCCTGAACTCCACCTCACAATTACCCTTTTTCAATTTCCACCATTTGATCCTTGGTGCTGCCTTCACACTCCCCCTCCTCTTCTTGATCACCAGTGTCATCCTGCAAACCATCATCCTATGCTGCCTAACTACACTTTCCCCTGCCACCACTTTACAGTCTGCAATCTCCTTCAGACTGGCCCTTCTACATAAGATATAATCCACCTGTGTGCATCTTCCTCCACTCTTGTATGTCACCCTATGTTCCTCCCTCTTGTTAAAATACGTATTCATCACAGCCATGTCCATCCTTTTCACAAAATCCACTACCATCTGACCTTCTGCATTACTTTGCTTAACACCATACCTACCCATCACTTCCTCATCCCCTCTGTTCCCTTCACCAACATGCCCATTGAAATCTGTTCCAATCACCAGTCTCTCATCCTTGGGTACAGCCATCACTACTTCATCCAACTCACTCCAAAATGTTTCTTTCTCATTCATCACACACCCAACTTGTGGAGCATATGCACTAACCACATTCATCATTACACTATCAATTTCCAGCTTCATAAACATCACTCTATCTGACACTCTTTTCACCTCCAAAACACTCTTAGCACACTGTTCCTTTAGGATAACTCCTACGCCATTTGTCCTCCCATCCACACCATGATAAAACAATTTGAACCGACCTCTGATACAGCTAACCTTGCTCCCCTTCCAGGTGGTCTCTTGCACACACAATATACCAGCCTTCCTTTAGTCCATTATATCAACTAGCTCTCTCCCTATGCCAGTCATACTGCCAACATTCAGAGTTCCAACCCTTACTATCACAGTCCTAGCCTTTACCTGCCTTCGAGCATGCCTTCCCCCTCTTCTTCTCCTTCGGCCAACAGTAACCCAATTTCGCCAGCACCCAGTCGGTCAACAGTATTGGTGGCGGTCGTTGTTAACCTGGGCCTTGACCGATCCGGTATGTATATCTGTACTGTTGTCCTCATGTATGATTTGGCAAAATTTTATGCTGGATGCCCTTCCTGACCAAACCCTCCCCATTTATCCGGGCTTGGGACCGGCCCAAATAAATGCACTGGCTTGTGCATCCCCAGTGGCTGGGTTTCAAATCTTTCACAATATTTTCAGCTTTTCCCATTTTTTTAATTCCTCCAAATGTTTAGCTTTCTAATACTATGATGGGAATGGACCCCATTCCTAAGTCAAAGGACAATTAAAGTTCATGAAATTAGTATTGTTTCACTCTTTGATGTCAGTGGAAATTACTGTTTGCAGCACTTGCAATGTGCCCTGTAATGACTCCTTTTGCAATTCCTACAGAGTTACATGTATTATAGCATATCTAAATATGATTGTAGACTCTTTTTTTATAAGACCCATTGCTCCTACTACTATTGGAAGTATCTGAGTATCTTTCTTCCACATTGCTCTTATTTCTGCTTGTAAATCCTGATATTTTATGGCTTTGTGCCTCTCTGTACGCAGGACACTATAGCCACTGGATGTGGCAATTGCAGTAATCAATGCTACTTTTGTCTTCTTTTCTTGGACCACTATATCCAGTTTTCAAGCATCTATCTTTTGAACTGTTGGCAGTAGACTTCATTTTCTATGATGCTTTGTGGCTCATGTTTCTACTGTTTTTTAGCCACTTCAGTACCATAATGTTTGCACAATCCCGAGTGCAACACTCTCGCTACATTATTATGCCTTTCAGTATACAGTCATTCTGCCATTAGTATGTCGCAACCAGCAATGAGGTGTGGAACTGTTTCCAATTCTGTTCTACAAAACCTACATTTGTCTGTTTCTCCCACATGTCAATGGATTTTGTAAACCAACATGTATGTAGTGCACTATCTTGTCCTGCCAAAATAAACCTTTCATCTCTTGGTTAGAATTCACCTCTCCTTAACTATTCCTACATTTGTTCCTGATCAACTTCAGGTTCTTCCAGAAGTTTTCCATACTTGCAACTATATTTATGCATTTTCCAAATTACTTGCCATCTCATCTGGCCCTTCACCTTATAATATTTCTTTTGTTTTTTTTGACACATTCAGTTGCTGACTGATTTTTATCTACTTGTGGTTTGATTTCCATTCCTGTTTGACACCAATATGCTTCTGCCAGCCTAAGCAAGAAAGTCATCTCAGGTTTATTCTCCTCATGATTCAAAACTTTCACTACATTTGGGTCTTGTGAGGTCAGCAGATATGTGTGGAGTCCCACAATTGCAGATCTGTACATGTAATCAATTTCAAGGAGGCCCATCCCTCCTTCGGAACGAGGAATATATAATCTTGGTATGCACTGATTTTTATAAATCATTTGTTGAGCATAAAACACCCTTCTTGTTCTAATATCTAATCTATCCAGCACGTTTTGGGGCCAGCCAATCACTCCAAAACTGTAAGTTAGGACAGGAACAGCAAATTGGTTTATAGCTTGGATTTTGTTCCTAGATGTCAACCCTGTTTTCAGGATTAATTTGTTTTCTAAAGTACTTCTTACTAAGTTTAATTCACATTTGTAAATATTTTATTGTTGAGCCTTTATCAATTCCCAAATATTTATACACTCCCTCTTGCTCAGTTTCTTTTTTATCACATTCTTGTAACAAACTGATGTTTTCTTGGTGCTGCAGTTTTCCTGCTTTAAAGGTTGCTTTTGCACATTTATCAAGATCAAATGACATTCTTATATCATCTGAAAAAGTTTTGACAACTTGCAGTTGTACTTTCAGTTCCTCATCTGATGAGCTATACCATTTCATATCATCGACAAAGAGAAGATGAGAGGTCTTTAGAATTTGTTGTTTTCTAGAAGCTAAATTATAGCCATGACCTAAGCTGCTCCTCTGGGAGAGATGTGGTATGATCTACCAAAATGGTTTAGTAAAGTTTATTTTTACCTGCTGCAGGGTCAAGATAGTTTCATAGTGCTTGGAAACTGCGATGACTATGTGGTATGATCCTGGCATGTAAGGTCTGAAGTGTCATATATTTACTGGAGATCTTGCTGCTGTGGATTACATTGTTTTGGTTCAAGAAGATTTTGTAACATGACTTGACTTTCTCGGCTATATATTTAACACAGCATATATTTTTTCTGTTTTATTTTTGTTGAATATGCTGCATTATAAGTTCATAGGTGTGTACTAGGCTAATGGCCCCTGGGGCCTTTACAAGCCTAGCCAGAGGATTACCCTGGCATCGTGCCACTCGACCTTAGTTCCCAGTGCCTTTGCTGAGTAGAGACACTGGAGTGATCCCTGGGGTGAATTTTCTATTTCCCATCCACTCATCAAGATTTCTCTTGAAGAGGGTCAGTGAGGTGCTCTGCTTGACATTTATGGGAAGTCTATTCCATAGCATGGGCAGTCTCTGGGTTATGGACCTGTCCTTCCAGTACGATCTGTTGAGTCTGGTAATGAGGTTGAGGTGTCTGAAGCGTGTGATGCAGAGTGATTGGGATTTCTTTACATGTAGCATTTCTAACAGAGCTGGGTCAGACATGGCTTTGTAAGTCAATCAGAAAGTGCCTCTAAGTAGATGATATGAGACAGAGAAGAGTTAGAGTTTTTTGAGTCTGTCCATACAGGACAAGTGTTTAAGGCCTAGGATCCTCTTTGTGAGGTACTTTTGCTTCCTCTCCAGTTGTTGCAGGTTTTTAGTGAGGTACATGCCAAATGGGACATTGTACTTAATGAGTGGTCTAATGAGGGAAGTTAGAGGGAGACAATGACCTTTTTCTTCCTGAATGAAAAACCCTTAGTAATGAGATGTGCCACATAGAAGGACTTTCTGACCACAATGGCACTGTGGTGATCTAAAGAGAGGTTGCTGTCAACCTGTGTTCCCAGATCTCATATAATGCCCTCTGTATTCAGTGGACTACCATCAATGTGGTAATTCATAGGAATCAGGTTTTTCCCAAAGGGGATGATGACACATTTTTTGGCATTGAGCTTAAGGACATGGTTCTGACACCAGTCATTGGTCTCAGTGAGGTCATTCTGTAGGATGTCAACATCACATGGGGAGTTAATAATAGCTCCCAACTTGCAAGTCTGCAAACTTTGTCAGCCAGAGTTTCTTCGTGTTGACCTGGACTTCAGAGAAGTCGATACCAAACAGGAGAGGACCCAGGACCAAACCCTGTGGGACTCCACTCGTGACTAATCAGCAGTATGACTTGGAGTCAGCTACTTTCACACTGTGGGTCCCATCTGTGAGCCAGTTTGCAACCCACCTAGTGATATAGGGGTTGATGCCTAGCTTAGTGAGTTTTTCTATGATTCCTGAGTGGGGAATGGTATCAAAGGCCTTGGCCAGATCAAGGTAGGCTGCATGAACCACCTTGCCTTCATCCACATCTCTGGTGACTGACTCAAAGAAGTCAACCAAGTCGAGCAGGCATGATCTACCCTTCACAAAACCAAACTGTGTGGGATTCAGAGTCTGGAAATTTCCTATATCCTTGTTTATTAGGTCCATGATGATATGTTCCATAGCTTTGCATATCAGACTTGTCAAGCTAATGGGGTGATAGTTCCCAGGGTCTGTATTCGCTCCTCCTTTGTGGAGAGGTATGACTGTAGCAGTGCGCCATTCAGTAGGGACAAAGCCTGAGGTGAGGCTGTGATCGAACAGGGTACACAGGTGAGGTGCCATTTCACTCTGTAGTTCATGTAGAACACAGCCAGGGATATTGTCAGGTCCTATAGAAGCTGTATTCTTGGCCTTGGACAGTGCTGTTTTAACCTGTCCAGCAGTAATACTGGGTGCCTGGCAATCTACTGGTATTATGATTGGTCCTTTGGCAGGGGGGAGAGAGGGGTAAAGTTGGAACTGAATCTGTTGGTCAGTATATTGACAATATCTGTTGGTACAGGATGTACCATTGTACAGTAGATCAGAGCAAATCTGCGTATTGCCGTGGAGGTTCTTTACATAACTATAGAAGGCCTTGTGGTTGTCTTTACTATCTGCTGCAATTCTCTTTTCATAGCTAGCTTTAGAAGATATGATGAGGGATCTCAACTTTTTGTTGAGGCTGATTAAGGGAGTTTTTCCAGTCTTGGGACTTCACCTTATTCCACATCAGTTTCCTCCTTCTGTTGTAGAGTTTGTTTATGACAGAGAACCACCAGATTGGCTTCTGTTTTTGGAGGAGAGTGTTTTGGTTCTATTGGGTATGGCAAGATCTATGCATTTGTGTACGTGTTTGTACAGTGCATTGGTGTATGATTCAGCGGTCATGCAACTATTCTTCATTTGCATGGGTGCTGTGAAGTTAGCAACCTCTGTTTTTAGGAGCCCAGAGTTTGCTTTGGAGAAGTTTTTCATGGTGGTTACCTTTGCTGAGGGGGGATTTGCATTTTCAAGGTGATTAGTTTGTGGTCGGATCTAACGGTGGAGCTGACTATTGCTATAGAGCAATGGTCACCCATGTTAGTAATGACCAGGTCAAGGATGTTGCTACCTCTAATGGGGGAAAGAATGAGCTGGTCCAGGGCATTAGAATTAAGGAACTCCAGGAAATGTTGGGCAAGTATATTGGTACATGAATAGTTTTCCCAGTTAATGGAGGGGTAGTTGAAGTCACCTACTATGAGAGCATTAGGTTGGACCCTAATTTTCTCCAGGTTGCTTAGGAATGTGGAGTGTGAATCTTGGGACATGGTTGGGAACCTATAGCAGGCTATGACCTGAATTGCTGTCTTACGCAATGTTAGCTGCACCTGAAGTATCTCTGATGCATTATGTTGTGCTACCAGTCTGGAGGTGTGCACATCCTTTAGGAATATGGAAACACCATTGTCTTTGGAGCTTCGGTCCAAGTTCTGGGACCGAAAGATGTGGAAAGAGTTATAACCTGGTAGTGTAGGGGTACTTTCTGCTGCCTTGAACCAGGTCTCTATTACAGCACAAATGTCGATGTTCTCCATTTTAAGGAGTGCTTCAAGCAAGTGTATTTTGAGATTTAGACTTCTAGCGTTGAGCAGCATAACCCTCAGATTGCATTTGTTTGTAGCTGTATGGTGGTAATTTGGTCTTTGGAACACCACCTAAAAAAGGCACTATAGGGTTGATAATAGCCTTGGCCAGTATGCAGAAGCCTAGGGGTGACAGATGCAGGCCATCTCTGGCAAAGCATCGAGGTCTATCAATCATGTCAGCCCAGTCAGACAGATACTGGATGCCCTTAGAATGACACCAGAAACTTAGCCAGTTGTTGAAATCAATCATTTTCTGCTTGTACTGTGGTATCATTCTGAGTGATGGTAGGATGCTGCTCAGTGCTAGGGTCATACCCGTCAGGGCTATATAATCCGAGAGCTCCTCCATGTCTCTTTTTATAGTCCAGGGAGGTACATCTCAGGTCATTCACACCCACATGTACAATGACTGAGTCATATTTGCGCCTGTTGTTGAGGGACCTGAGTGCGTGCATTATGTGGTGGATCCTGGCACCTGACAGGCAGCTGACTGTTACTTTCTCCTAATTCATCCTAGTGAGTGGTACATCAGTGTGCCTCACTATTGAGTCACCTGCGACTAGTATGTTGTGCATGCTGTTTTGCCTTAGGGGCTTTGGCTGAGGACAGTTATGTGTCTCGTGATTAGTGTTATGTTGTTGTGGTAGAGTGCATTTCTACCTTGGAAGTCTCTGCAGTTTGGGTAAATTTTTTTGAGAGCCTCTGCGAAAGTGGGTGTGCGGTTTGTGTTTTTATGTGAAAGCAGTGCTGGTGTGTGTTCTGGAGGGCTATGTGTTCCATGTGGTGTGGCGCAGATGTTGACCTTCTCCTCTTGATCAGCTATTCTAGTCTTGGCTAAGGAGTGTGTGGCTTCCAATTTGGACATATAAGTGCATCTCTTGCAAGTCTGAGTGTTGGGATGTAAGAGGAGAGGGTTGTCAGTGTACATGAGGCAGTTGCTACATTGCCTCAGGATGCCCAAGTTCACCAGGTTAATAGGAGAAAGCACAAGGAACTGAACTTTAGACATGCCTGGAGGGGTGGGAATTAATAATAAGTCCTGGATCTGTTTCCTTGTAGAATGTTTAGCGCTGGTAGCACTTTTGTGTGTTACAATAATTGCTACAAGAAGTCTGGTAAAGTGCTAGACTAATAAACTAGTAAAAGTGCAGGAGAGGAGAGAACTAGTAGATCTAAGGGAAAAATTGGAAAACAGACTTTGGCACAGCTCAGATGCTCACAAACAGTCCTGGATACAATAAGTCTCTATCTGGACTAGAATAGTTATAGGAAAGGCGCGAAACAAGTGCAAACTCGGGCTTTTAAACCAGAAAGTTGAGAGAGATGGAAAAACTGCCCAAACGGCCAATGAACTACAATTTCTGGGCCATTAACCACTCCTCTTGTTGTAGATAGGCTGCCTAGTGCTTACCACTCCCACTGATAAGCTAGAAGGCTTCCCTCCAACACAAAAAGGCTTGGGGGCTCAGAAGCTTACATACAGTCCTGGATACAGCCAATCTGTATCTGGACTAGACTAGTTACAGTAAAGGTGGGAAAAGCGCAAATGTGGACTTTTAAACCTGAAAGTTGAAAGAGATGGAAAAACTGCCCAAACGGCCAATAAACTACAATTTCTGGGCCAATAACCACTCCTCTTGTTGTAGCTAGGCTATCTTATACAGCTGTATATTACTACTGCAGTTGTTTGGAAAGTTAAATACTGGCTTTGTCATTACATTCTTTCAGCCTAAGGTGTTGCAAGACAATATTTTCCCTCTTTTTCCCTCTTAATCAGGTTAAATCAGTTGTATTAATATTAGTTAAAGCTAAAAAGCAGTCTTAATTTGAGAAAAATGTTTAAAGTAAAGTGAGTGTACAATGAATGCTCACCCTACTAGTACTTTCCAACAATCTGCTTACTTATTACTCTCAGTTTATCTCTTTAAAGCAGAACAAATAACTGGGTTTATGATGTTGTGGGATAGCCATGTCTTACTTGACTTGTGCATGTTTATTCTAAACATCATTTTAAATAAGGTTATATATCACCTTTATGTTATTGGTACTTCTACCTACTTAATCCTTTACAGATTGTTAAATTAACATCTTCCTCAGATTATGGGATCATGCTAAGGCACGAGGATTTCTCAGGAAGATTTAAGTGCAGACTGATTTTTCTATCAAGATCAGTTGTAAAGTTGTGGTGCATAGCCCCTGAATTTTATACAGTCACCACATCCCTATGAGGTGTTCTATTAGTGGAGAATGATGGCGGTATAGTCTGATAACACAATGCTATACTGCTTTTGACTCTAGTGTCAATGGTCTAGGAAATATTTTATTTATTTGTTTATTTAACATTTGTTAGCCGGGAAAGTCCAACTTGGAACTAAGCCAATTTTCAGTGGAGGCCTGGGGAAAAACACTCCAAACACATGCCTTTATATATTTATATATAAATATAAAATGACATAAATTTAAAAAACGAATATTTATGATTTGTTCCTTTGTAAAGTATGTGCTAATAATTAAAAGAGTGCTATTAATATTAAAAATGTTTGCGTCACTTTTCTGTAGTTCAGTAGGTGATGGCAGTCATTTTAAATGAATTAGAAGAAACTGAAAGTAAAAAAACTGCTCTCTATACTCATGGCCTATTCTAGAACTCTAAAAGTTTCACTTACAGTTCTTTACTTTCCTGCTAAAGCCACATGCTGGTAAGATATGCTTTTAATCCATATCAAGGTATTACAATAATAAAAAAAAAGCTGTTAGAGTCCATTAGAGTCATTTGCATATTCATAAATGGCAAAAAAAAAAGTACTTGATTACAGAGAGTGACTAGCACTTGAAGTAAAGCAGTATGGAGCTTAACTTAAACCAAAAGGATCTTAAAGTGCCAAGTACATATTTTCACCAAAATACAAGTGCTTCAAAGCATTATTGAGTATGTACATATGCATAGCGTAGATTTAATAATTCTAAAAGGAAATAAGAGAAATTACAACAAAGGTACTATAATATATGCAAAGAAAATGACATCATGAACAAAACAGAAGCAATTGATCTAAACGGTTAATGCAAACTCATATGTATGCATACTAGGACACATAGCTATAAAAGAAAGCATGACTACTTATAACAACAAAAGTAATAATAATTTAACAGCTAAGAAACCGATAAATAAATAAATATATATCTACACAAATTTATTCAATAAGAAACTGAACCAGATGTTATAAAGAATGGGTATGGTAGGATATGAACGTCATGAAAGCATTACAAGAATCAGCATACTTAATAAGACAGGTAAATAAGAAATGACACTCACGTGCTAAACATGAACAAGTCTGATGTCAGTCCACAGTTAGTCATTAACTATGAAGATGAATGGATTAAGTTCAATTGTTAAACAAGACATACAACAATACTGATATGTTTAATATTCTAACAGCAGTTAAGATATTATTTATTAAATGCTTAGGATTCTCTTATGCTTCATTGAGAAAAACAAGGTACAAGAAAAGTTAAAAGTAAGAGATTACATGAATCCGATGAAGCCTTAATAAATTCATATTAGTTACTGATACTATCTAAAGTATAAAATATCACAAAAATTAGATATAACTTATCTATTAAACAAGAACATTATGAACGCTTATAATATGAATACAAACAGACCTAAACCTAAAGATGTAAAGAATTCAACTCAACAGATGAATGTACTATATAAAATGTTGTTTATTTTATACATAGAGATTACAGTAAAAGCCAGAATATTATATATCAAAATATAAAGTTTATAACAACAATAATGTTTTTATTAACCTGACTTGATGTCGAAATAAATGAAGTTTCATAAGGATCTGTTGTCTTAACAGTAGGAAATATGAACCTACTTGGACTGTGTACACAGGGTTTGCAACAAATACTAAGTAATCTTAGTTGCATATTAAATATGGCATAAAGAAACACTAAAAATAAAATGGCTACTTAGAAATATACATATGGGCAAAAGGATATATATGTATACAAATGTTGAAACACAGGTGCCCAGTAGGAAGGTAGCTGGAAAAAAGAAGCTGAACCACAACAAAGTAAAATCTTCTTTTTTAATACAAAATGGTCAGCGCTTTCACAATGGTAACCATTGCTTCATCAGGCAGTTCATTAAAACAGCAACAGCACTTAAATACTTTAATTCATTACTAAAACAACCAATCCTACCACTCAAAGTTAATTCAGCACTCAGCAATCAATTAATTACTATGGTTACATTTTGCCCTTAGTTAATTGCTGAAGTCAGAAAAACTCTGTTTAAAAACCACATGCACAAAACGTAAAGACAAGAACAGGTGGATAAATATGAATAAAATACATAAAACGTAATTGAATAAATACATATACTCATGTACCCCATTTAGTAACTACTTATGTGCATAGATATAAGCATAAAAATATATATAAAAATATATATAAAAATATAAGCAGTACACACTCAACAACTTAATGAATGCTTATATTCTGCCTAATAAATGTATACGTTGTCCACCTAGTAAATACATATGCTTTAATACATACATCTCAACAAATGCTTGTCTTTAATATCTATGCTAGAAGCAGCTCAAGTAATACTGTCATATTGACCCAAAGCCCTGCATGTGTTTATGTTGTCTTCTCTTGTTAAAATAGTATTATTATTTTTTATTTTATTTTAACCTTCTAGATTTTAGCATTGTGTTCAATGGAACACTATCATTCAAACCCACACCTCTGTGTGCTGCTAAATGCAAAATCCATTTTACTTCCATATTTTCAGTAGTATTGACTATGTTCCCCATCCTAATGCTGACATTCTGAATGTGTAAAACCTGAAACAAAAATATATGGTCATCCCCGTTATCCAATCTATGGTTAGCCAAAGCACTATACAGTTGCCCTTTTCTAGTGCAGTAAAGGTGATCCCTTATCCGTTCCCTAAGGTGACAGTTTTGTCAACATAGAAATGGAAACATGTTGTGCAGTGAGCTATATACACTACATTCTTAGTATTGCAATCAGCAGAATTCCTTAGCTCCCATAGATGCCCTGTTTCTGGGTGCTTAAAAAACCTTGATTTATATAAATGCACATTCCACATCTATAGGTACCATTCACTGTGCTATCTATCAGAGCAGGTGTTCTTGGATAGCACATCTGCTGTTTCAGATTTTTCTTATTTCTAAATGCAAAATGTTGTCCACCCACTATGTTGGTAGTTTCCTCATCTACTAACAACATCTGCCAATTTTGTCTTATGATGGTTTCAAACCTTTTCACATCCCTTGTATATGGTGAAACCATTGGAATGTATAGTAATACACTAT
This sequence comes from Protopterus annectens, assembly GCF_019279795.1. Classification (NCBI taxonomy): domain Eukaryota; kingdom Metazoa; phylum Chordata; order Ceratodontiformes; family Protopteridae; genus Protopterus; species Protopterus annectens. Next base: position 1,225,713,317 of record NC_056733.1, read on the forward strand.
TCCTAATACCTACCCTGTCACTACCTACTTTATCAGAGTAATAGGGCTTAGTTTTACCTTTCCTTTCTTTGTGTACATTATGGTACACCTTATCAATTTCATGTTCACTATACCCCCTATTAATGAAACCTGTTCTTAGCTTAGTTAACTAATTTCTATACACTTCCTCTTGACAACATAGACGAGATGTTCTCATTGCCTGACCTCTGATTAAGTTAGGAAAAATCTTAGGGTTATGCATACTGTTTCTGTGTAGAAAAGATGGTCTGTAACATTGTTTCCTATGTAATTTCGTAGACCATTGGTCATTTTCTCTGTATATGGTAACGTACAGGAAGTCTAAATTAATCTCAGAACAGTTCATCGTAAACTTTAAAATGTCACTAGTAGTATTTAGGTATGCATACAGGGATTTAAGTTGTTCACCATCACCTTTCCAAAAAATAAAAAGATCATCAAGGAAACACCTATAAAAGGCTATTTGGGAATTACCTAATTGATGTTCATATTCCCAGTTAACCATAACCAGGTTTGCTTATGTGTTGGCACAACTTGTGCCCATGGCAACCCCTGACAACTGCTTATAGCATATGCTATTGAACATAAATATGTTATGCTCTAGTACCAATTCTAGTAACATACAGAGAAAGTCTGTCTTAGTATTAGAGAACTTTCCCTGCCTTGTCAACACTGATTTCACCATGCTTATCCCCTGCACATTGGGTATACTTGTAAATAAAGACACTACATCTAGTGTGGTCAGCATCCCCATATCTGCTGTTCCCATTTGCTTCACGGCCCCATAAAAGTCCACTAAAAACTGTTCTGTGTCTTTCAGGACATATGCATATTCATTGAGTGCTGTCTTCAATTCCTTATCCAGGTATATAGGGATGGGTTCTGGTATCCATCCTGCCCCTGCTACTATAGGTCTAAATTTCAGATTATATGGATCTTTGTGTATCTTGGGGAGGCCATGGATTTGAGGTATGAGTGGATTTTCAACAATTTGGAAATGGCAATGAGGCAAGGGATGTTCAGTTTAAGAAAAACAGTCTGCATGTACCAATATTGCCGCATAATATAGAAACCTTCTTAAAAGCTTGTGAAAATGTCATTTATAGCACAGGAATCACTAGTTTTTTAGAAGAAGGAAAGTATAATTTGACAAAGAGTGAGCACAAAGAATTGTGTGACTTGCAGACTAATGATAGCATAGTTATTAGACCCACTGACAAAGGGGGACCAGTGGTGAATGCTGACTTTTATAATACAGATATGCAAGAAATGTTATTGGATCCAAATGTATATGTTGAAGTACCAACAACAATTATGTTTGAAATGAGTGAACAGATTGCTAGTACCTTAAATGAATGCATGTGCATGGAACTATTAAGTAAAGATCTTTTTAATTATTTTACTGTTGAAAATCCACTCATACCTCAAATCCATGGCCTCTCCAATATGCACAAAGACCCATATAACCCCAAATTTAGACCTATAGTAGCAGGGGCAGGATGGCTAACAGAACCCATCTCTATATACCTGGATAAGGAATTGAAGACAGCACTCGATGTGGTGGTGCTGCGGTAGCATTGTTGCCTCACAGTAAGACATTGTCGTATTCGATTCTCAGCTAGAGCATCTTCTGTGTGGAGACATGCGTGAATGGGCATACCTTTGTTGAAGGTTGTGCGTCAGGGCTGGCAACTCGGCATGTAAAAATCTACTGCCAATCATTAGCGGACCGGAGTTCCACTGTGGCAACCCCTAACCGGGAAAAGCCGAAAGACACAACAACTCAATGAATATTCCAAAGACATGCATCTGGAGCATTTCTCCCCGGGCCTCCGCTGAAAACAGGCTCTGTGGAACCTAGTCGGACATTCCCGGTCAACAAATGTTAAATAAATAAAATAAATAAATAAAATATGCATATGTCTTGAAAGACACAGAACAGTTTTTAGTGGACCTTTATGGGGTAGTGAGGCAAATGGGAACAGCAGATATGGGGATGCTGGACACACTAGATGTAGTGTCTTTATTTACAAGTATACCCAATAACCAGAGGATAAGCATGGTGAAATCAGTGTTGACCACAACAGCGAACCAAACAGATAAAAACACAAAAACATACTCAGAGGCTCTAAATAAAAATCTACATAAGCAACAGAGACCTCCAAAGCAGACATCCAAGCAATCTCTACCCCAAAACAAAACACGTACAACACATAGCACACAAAGTCAGTGTGCCAAGCAGTCACAGCCCTTAAGGCTGAATAATACACCTGATACTCTTGTAATAGGTGACTCTATTGTCAGAGACACTGACATCCCGCTCACCAGGCTGAATAAAGAGAAGGTCACAGTGAGCTGCCTGTCGGGTGCTAGGATCCGCCACATAATGCAAGCACTCAGGTCAATCCAAAGCAAATACAAATATGACTCAGTCATTGTACATGATGGCATGAATGACCTGAGATGTGCCTCCCTCGACTACATGAAAAGAGACATAGAGGAGCTCTCTGATCATTTAGCCCAGGCCGGTATGACCCTGACGTTGAGCAGCATCTTACCCTCACCTAGAATGATGCCACAGTATAAAGACAAAATGATCGATTTTAACAATTGGTTAAAATTTTAGTGTCATTCAAAGGGGATCCAGTGTCTGTCAGCCTGGGATGACATGCTCGACAAGCCACGTTGCTTCACTAGGGACGGCTTGCACCTGTCACCCCTGGGCTTTTGGATATTGGCAAAGGCTCTTGCCACCCCCATAGTGCCTTTTTTAGGCAGGGCTCAAAAGTCAAACCCACCTCCATAGACAGCATAAGGAACAAGAAACTAAGGGTAATGCTGCTAAATGCCAGAAGTCTTAACCTCAAGATGCATGCACTCGAAGCTCTCCTCAGTATGGAGAACATCGATATCTGTGCAGTGACAGAAACCTGGTTCAAGGCTCCAGAGAGCACCCCAGTACTACCAGGTTATACCTCATATCATGCTTTTCAGCCCCAAAACCCGGAACGAACCACAAAAGGAGGGGGAGTTTCCATATTTATCAAGGATATCCACACCTCCAGGTTAGTGGCATTGCACGAATTATTGGAGACCATCCATGTGCAACTGACAGTGGGCAAGACTGCTTTTCAGTTTATAGCATCCTACAGACCACCCTCTCAAAGTCAGGAATCCCACTCGGCTTTCCTGAAAACATTGGAGAACATGAAGATCTCTCTGAACACCATTATATTGGGCGACTTCAACTACTCAAACATAGACTGGAAGCATTACTCAAGCCCCAGCACCTTAGCCCAAAGGTTCCTGGAATTTATAAACTCAAATGCTATGGAACAACTAGTCACCACTCCAACAGAAGTATATCCCTCATTGGTAAGATCAGACCATAAATTAATTTCACTGGATATCCACATCCCGACCCCACCCCCAGCCCAGAAAACCACAGTGAAAAACTTTTCAAAAGCGAACTTCACACTTCTCAAAACCGAAGTGGAATCCTTCAAGGCCCCAGGGCCAGTGGAAACTACGGCCCAAACTGCAGAATCCTATATAAATGCATTCTACGGACATCTCCAGGAATGCATGGATCATGCTATCCCAAATAAAATCAAGACCCAATCATCCAAAGGCAGGCGTCCAGTCTGGTGGACCCCAGCCATAAATAAACTGTACAATAAAAGGAGGAAGCTACTACATGATAGAGCAAGATCCCTAAAAGGGAAGGCATATCTGATCAGTACTAGCAAAAAATTACGATTCCTCATAAAATCCTCCAAGGCTAGCTTTGAGAGAAAAATTGCACAGAACACTAAAGATAATCATAAGGCTTTTTTCAGTTATGTTAGGAACCTGGGATGCAACTCCCAGACTTGTTCTGAGTTGATTCTAAATGACAAAAAATACACTGAAGCCACAGACATCGCCAATATCCTGGCAGACAGGTTCAGTGCAAACTTCTCCACCTCCTCCCCCCAAAAAAGCAAGTATCTATCCCGGCAGAGTGCAGCCTCCCAAACATCTCTGATGCTCAGGTGAAGGCCGCCCTCTCCAAAGCAAAAAAACACTGCTTCCATGGGACCAGATGGCGTCCCGGGTTGTGTCCTACATGAACTCCAAGGAGAACTAATCCCTCAAGTAAAACTGCTGTACAATCTCAGCCTCACTACAGGATATGTGCCCAAAGAATGGCGTACAGCAACAGTGGTCCCACTCCACAAAGGTGGCACCTCTACGGACCCTGGAAACTATCGCCCCATAAGCCTGACTAGCCTAGTCTGCAAGGCTATGGAGAGGATCATTATGGAACTCATAAACAAAGACATTGGGGACCTACAGACACTAGATCCTACCCAATTTGGCTTCTTCAAGGGCAGATCCTGCCTTTTGAACCTGGTCGACTTCTTCGAAACAGTCACCAAGGCCATAGATGAAGGGAAGGTAGTCCACACAGCCTATCTGGACCTCGCAAAGGAATTTGATACAATACCCCACTCGGGCATCATAGATAAGCTATCCAGTCTAAATATAAACCCCTATGTCACAAGATGGGTTGCAAACTGGCTCAAAGACAGAACCCACAGAGTCAGAGTTGCTGGAGCCATGTCAGACTCAAAACCAGTCACAAGTGGCATCCCACAAGGTTCTGTCCTGGGACCTCTCTTGTTCGGTATTTACTTTTCTGAGGTACAGGCCAATGTGGGAGGACTATGGCTCTCCAAGTTCGCAGATGACTGCAAACTGGGTGCCATAATCGACTCTCCAGCTGACACAAACATCCTTCAAAAAGGTCTCGCAGAGACAGATAACTGGTGCCAGAGCCATAGTCTAAAGCTAAATGCCAAAAAGTGTATAGTCATACCCTTTGGCAAAAACAATGTGCCCACAAATTACCACATAAGTGGTAACCCATTAAGTACAGAGAAAGTAATTAGGGATCTGGGGACCCAAGTTGATAGCAATCTCTCCTTTGACAACCACATTGCCAAAGTGGTTAGAAAGACCTTCTACATAGCCCACCTCATCATGAAAGGATTCACATCTAGATCAAGAGAGGTAATCGTGCCCCTTTATTCATCCCTCATCAGGCCCATCATAGAATACAATGCCCCCTTTGGGATGTACCTTACCCAACACCTGCAGCAATTAGAAAGACCCCTAAAAGTACCTCACCAGGAGGATCAAGGGACTCAAACAGATGCCATATGCTGCTCGGTTAATAAAACTCCAGCTCTATTCAGTTGCATACCGCCTACTTCGAGGCAATCTATGCCTGACATATAAAGCTATGTCCAACCCAGAATTAATGGACATGCTCCACCTCAGTAAATCTAAATCCCTTAGAGCCACGTGCTCGAGGGACTTGAACCTCAGCACAGAAATAAATAGAACATGCTGGAGGGACAGATTCATAACCCAGAGTCTCCCTTTGCTCTGGAATAGAATTCCAATTCATGTTAGGCAGAGCACCTCACTGACTCTCTTCAAGAATAATCTTGATGAGTGGATGGGGGATCGTAGGTTTGTCCCGGGGATTACTTCCGTGTCACTATTAGACAGAGGCACAGTAAACTAAACTTTAAAAAGGGCACAGTATACTCAAATCAAGGGGTGGCATAAGCCAAACACAATCGGGCTAGGCTTATAAATGCCCCAGGGCAGATAGCCTAGTATGAACCTATGAACCTATGAATAAGGAAGGGAAAGTTCTCTAATACTAACATAGACTTTCTCTGTGTGTTACTAGAATTGGTACTAGAGTACAACATATTTATGTTCAATGGCATATGCTATAGGCAGTTGTCAGGGGTTGCCATGGGCACAAGTTGTGCCAACATATATACAAACCTGGTTATGGTTAACTGGGAATATGAACATCTGTTAGGTAATCCCAAAATAGCCTTTTATAGGTGTTTCGTAGATGATCTTTTTATTTTTTGGAAAGGTGATGGTGAACAACTTAAATCCCTGTATGCAATACTACTAGTGACTTTGTAAAGTTTATGATGAACTGTTTTGAGATGAGTTTAGACTTCCTGGACATTACCATATACAGAGAAAATGACAAATGGTCTACTAAATTACATAGGAAACAATGTTACAGACCATCTTTTCTACACAGAAACAGTATGCATAACCATAAGATTTTTCCTAACATAATCAGAGGTCAGGCAATGGGAACATCTCACATATGTTGTCAAGAGAAAGTGTATAGAAATTAGTTAATTAAGCTAAGAACAGGTTTCATTAATAGGGGTTATAGTGAACATGAAATTGATAAGGTGCACCATAATGTACACAAAGAAAGGAAAGTTAAAGCTAAGCCCTGCTACTCTGATAAAGTAGGTAGTGACAGGGTAGGTATTAGGAATAGTGTATTACCATACATTCCGATGATTTAACCATATACAAGGGATGTGAAAAGGTTTGAAGCCATCATACAACAACATTGGGATATGTTGTTAGTAGATGAGGATACTACCAACATAGTGGGTGGACAACCACATTTTGTATTTAGAAATAAGAAAAATCTGAAACAGCAGCTTTGCTATCCAAGGACACCTGCTCTGATGGATAGCACAGTGAATGGTACCCATAGATATGGAAAATGAGCACAGTGCATTTATACAGATGAATCAAGGTTTTTTTAAGCACTCTGAAACAGGGCATCTATGGGAGCTAAGGAGTTCTGCTGATTGCAATATTAAGAATGTAGTGTATGTAGCACACTGCACAACAATGTTTCCATTTCTATGTTGGCAAAACTGTCACCTTAGGGAATGGATAAGGGATCACCTTTACTGCACTAGAAAAGGGCAACTGTATAGTGCTTTGGCTAAGCATACATTGGATAAGGGGGATGACCATATATTTTTGTTTCAGGTTTTACACATTCAGAATATCAGCAATAGGATGGGAGACATAGTCAGGGGTGGCTCATGCTATAGGACTGCAGGACTGCAGCCCCCCACCTGTAAAATGGAAAAAAATAAATTCCCCATTTCCCTCCACCATAGAACATATTAAAATAAAAAATTCTCGGACTCTGCACATGCATGCTTAGTTCCTGACTGCTATGTTAGGCAGACCTGAACTCCAAGCATGCATGCTCAGCATTCCTGAGCTCCAGACTGCTCTGTTAGGCAGTCCAGATAGGGAAGGCAGGAAACTCTGCCCTTCCAGCCAAGAGGTCTGTGCGGTGCCGACCGCACAAACCGGAAGGTCACTGGACTGCATCGCCCACAGGTTGGACCAACAGCTGGAGGCTCCAGCCTCCTCATATCTCGCAGGAGACCCAACAGCATGCATGGGCCATTATGGAGGACCGATCGGGCTGCAGGATCACTACGGAGGAGCTGGGCTGAGGACAGGTGATTGCTGCGGTGGACTTAGCTGAAACAGGTAGGGTGTTTATAGAGGACAGAGAAGTGTATGTGTGCGTGTGTGTTTTTTTATATATGAACAAATGTGTGTGGACATGGCTTCAACTGGCCTTGCTTTCGCAGAATTTTTGTCCGCTCCTCATAAAGTTTGTGTTCTTTCTTGCAAGCAAATAAGGGTACAATCACTAAATAATGACATAGATTTGAGTTTCATATTTTATAACCTTGAGCAAAAAGTATTCTTTCACAAATCCTACCATTCTAATTACTTTTAAGTCTGTAAGAGCAATATCTGTTCCTGATTTTTGTCATTTGTCCCGCATTATTTTTGTCTTTCTTCTTGATTCCTGAGCTAAGTGGTTGAGAGTTAAAGGGAAGATGTGCAGTGTTTTATTCACTGTATTCTGCTTACATTGAGTTGTGAAGATACATTTCTGTATGCCCATTAATTATACAGTCACAGTCATTGGCTGTGTGTGTATAAAATGCCCCACTTGTTTCATGGTGGTGGGTAGAGAATAAGGCTTGAATTCTGTACTTTGGGCCCAAATAACAAGAGCCTGAATTCCCTACCCACCACCATTTGCAAAACATTTGCAGATTTTTGCCTCATATTTGTTCTGTTCCTCATAAAATCTGTGGTTTCTGTATTTTTGTTAGTTAACATGGTCAGTAGTGCAGTGGTGCAGTGGTAACAGTGTTGCCTGACAGCTGTAGGTTGTCTGGTTTGATTCTTGACTGGAGTGCTTTCTGTGTGGAGTTTCCATGTCTTCCCTGTGTTTGTGTGGGTTTGCTCTTGTGTCCTCAGTGGATATTTGTCCCTATTTTTTGGACTGTATTCCCCCATTATTGGCTTTGTCCAGGTTTTTTGTGCCAAGGTTGAGAGCTATGGTGATAACTGAACTCATTGAATATGTTTGGGGGCTGTATTCCCCCATTATTGGCTTTCTTCGGGTGTTTTGTGTTAAGATGTTGACAGCTATGGTGAGAACTGAATTCACTAAATGGTAGCCATTTAAGTTTCAGTCATCCTTTCTTTCATAAAAATAGATGATTTGGCATAGTGGTATGTTGCTCTGGTTGTTTTGCACAGGGTCCTGGGTTCAATACTTGGCAGAGAAATGTATGGTAGTAATACAGCATTTTATTCTAGCAACTTTCCAACATTATAGAAGCAATGTTTAAAATGTGCCCCTGGTTTTTGGGCTTTTGTCCCCCCCAATAAATTTTCGCTTTTTGCAGATTTCTTGTGCTGCAAAGTTTAGCGATACAGCTGAGTGTCGAGTAGATTTTACAAGGAGCTGAGAGCTGCAGGGGAACAAAAGTTTAGTGCTGCTTATGCCAAGTCTGCTTGCATTGTAAATAGCACAATCGATAATGTACTTGCTTTTGATGCAGAAGGCTGTGGGTTCTACTCCCACAATAGGGTAGACCCATTGCTGATACTGTACTCTGTTGTAAAGGGGATGGATGCTGCAGTCCTCTTCAGTGAATATACCTAGTAACTATGAACTTGTTATCAGTTTGCCATCCATTCCCTATTGCGATATTACTAGCATTATCACTTTTTTAATGCAACATAGGCAATTCATCCCTCAAGGGCAACACGTACTTTATTTGTAGATGAAACAATGACATATAAAGTTGTTTGCTAGCAGTAACCTCTTCATTAGTTAACAGATTTCTTTTATGTGGAATTATTTAGATGACTTTTACTTCTTTAGAGATCATGCATATTTACTGATACTGGTGGCCTGTAGATGTTTGAGTAGACTTTTATGATGGAAATGTTCTGAATTGGGAAGTTTTGTCATTATTGGTGCATGCATTTTGTTTCATTGTTTACCGGAAAAATGTTCAAAACAATAAATTTAAAATGCCTTCTAACAACTGTACTGTATTGTACAAGGAATATAATTTAATACAGTCAGCAACTTGTATCAGAGAGCATGTGTATGTTTCATGTTCAAGGGGCCTATGATTTAAAAATAGCCCAAAATGAATCTTTATCTGCCACTGGCAAAATGTATTTTCTTTGAATGTGGGTTTCAATGCTGTTTCAATGAATGTGCGTTTCAAGGGCTGAGAAGTTTTAATGCTAAGTCTATTTTCATTGTGAGACTGCATTGCTTTGTTTAGCAGATATCTATTAGGGTATATGCTGTCAAATATAAAATAAAACTTTCAAAGGAAATTCATATCATCGCAGAAGTAAAGCAGTATGCACATTACAGTGTTTATGGCAAATGGGGTGAAATAACCAAGGAATGGGACATTGGCTGCAGGAGGAAATGCTCCATTCAACCATGATTTTGTAAGGACAGAAAGGGCTGCAAACTCAGACAGCCCCAGCTGAACTATACCTCTCAACAGTCCAGAATTTTGCAGAATGAATCGATTTTTTCTTCTTATTTTTGGTTTGTTCCTCATAAAATTTGTGGTTTTCTGCCAAATCATTTAGGAATGAAGTCACTAAATAATGACAGACATTGAGTTTCAGATGTCATATCCTTCAGAAAAATGCATGCTAAAGCAAGACCTGTTATTCTATCAACTGTCTTTTTAGTACTGTTTGTATGTTCCTCCCACTATATTTGGCCTTATCCAGATTTCCTGCATTAAGAGGTTGAGAGGTACGTGCAAATAAAACACTTTATAGAATTAGGAATATCCAAACCTCTCAGCTGTCTCCAATTTTGGCTCAAAATGTTGATCTCCCTCTAATAATCCCTCTGCAAAATGGCAATTTTGGAAAAAAATGTGGAGGGTTTACAATTATAAATAACTGTAATGATCAGAGTTATAGATTACTTTTATTTCAGAAATGCATGCAGATGCTCTTATTTTGTCAGCTGCTCAAGTTAACAGTACTAATTTTAAAAAGGTGTCCCTTCTTTGACAGGTTCCCAGCTGTATTGTGTGGCAATTTTATATTTTTGCATAACATATTTGGTCTGTTTTTCATAAAATTGTGATTTTCTGGCAAATTAGTAGCAAATCATTAAAGATTGAAGTTAGAAAATAATGGCAGACATTTGAGTTTCAGATTTCATACCCTTCAAAAATTCATGCTAATGCAAGACCTACTACTATTCTATTTTCTTTCTAAGTTTATAAGAGCAATATTTAAAAATTGTCTTTACTTTTGGGCCTTTGTCCCACTACTATGTATGGCTTTGAACAGACTTCTTGCTCTGAAGTTGAGAGGTATGAGTGTCAGAGCCATCACTGTCAGCCAGAGACATTTCAAACTGGGATCTACTTGCTGCACTCCACTCCCCATTGTAGTGGCTCTGGATGTGTCCAAGCAAGCCAAGGAGTATGCAGTGGAAGTTTGCAGAGTACTCCCCCATCCAAGGTAGACCACAAGTATGACCATGGCTTTTCATCTGTCTTTGATTTTGCAGAATGTTCTGGTTTTCTGCCATATGTTATACTGTTGATTTATGCTTATTATTATTCAGAAAATGCATGCTGTTGCACTGCCCTGTTGCTCTGTATTAAAGTAGCAATGCTTTAATGACCATCAGGTAAGCTTGTCGGAGATTGTAAGATGCAAGTAAGCTTTAGTAAGCATACTGTTAAAGAATTACCAACATTGAAAGCCTTTTCATTGTTGCCATGCAGAGAATATTTACCTAACTAGATAACGTACAAGCCTTAGGTTTTGAAATGCATATGACAGTATTTGTAATAAAGAACAGGATTACAGTATTTTCAGAAGCTCATTACATTTGTTGGAGACTTGCAGTTATCTTTGCAGGCTTTACCCATAAACTAAACAGAATGCCAAGCTATCATGTGTGGTCCATAACTTATGCAGTAATCCTTTAAGCAATTTATCTTGAGCTTGTTTCTTGTTTGCTGTTCATTTTTTACTTTGATCATGTGTTCTCCATGAAACAAGTAGATAGTTGTTGTCAGGCAGCAGGTCTTTTTTGGATAAGAAACATTTTTATAAGTGAGTGTATCACAGAGATAGCTACTTTCAGCATGTTACTTGGTAATTTTATAAAGCTGAATATAAATTATAATTAGAACTGCAGTACAAGGAGAAGTGGTTTGAGCTGAGTGCTGCTTGTTTTTTTATAGTTGATTGAGACTGGCATTCCAGTAATGTATTTAGAAAGCAATTTATTTTTTCATGCCTCACAACCTTTGTGTTTCCATCTAGATATTAAGTAAGTTGTCATGTAGACAATGCATTGAAATATTTTTTTCATCTACACTTCATTTTGTCTTGATTGGACTCTCATGATGACGGTTTGGCACCCAGGACAGCATATTTAATTAAAGTTCAGTTGTTGTGGTTTTGAGCATAGCTCCACCCCTTTCTAGTTGGTCACACCCCTTCCCATTGGCCCCACCCATTCAGCTGTCTCCTGCAGCCCCCCTTTAATTTGAAGTCACTAGTCGCCACTGGACATAGTCAATACTACTGAAAATATGGAAGTAAAATGGATTTTGTGTTTAGGAGCACACAGAGGTTTGGGTTTGAATGATAGTGTTCAATTGAAGCCAGTGCTAAAATCTAGAAGATTAAAATAAAAATAACAATAACATTTTAACAAGAGAAGACTACGTAAACACATGCAGGGCTTTGGGTCAATATGACAGTATTTCTTGAGCTGCTTCTAGCATAGATATAATTAAAGACAAACATTTGTTGAGATGCATGTATTAAAGCATATGTATTTACTAGGTGGACAACATGTCCATTTATTAGGCAGAATATATGCATTCATTAAATTGTTGAGTGTGTACTTCTTATACTTTTATATATATTTTTATATATATTTTTATGCTTATATCTATGCACATAAGTAGTTACTAAATGGGGTACATGAGTATATGTATTTATTCATTGACGTTTTATATATTTTATTCATATTTATCCACATGTTCTTGTCTTTACATTTTGTGCATGTGGTTTTTAAACAGAGTTTTTCTGACTTCAGCAATTAACTAAGGGCAAAATGTAACCATAGTAATTAATTGATTGCTGAGTGCTGAATTAACTTTGAGTGGTAGGATTGGTTGTTTTAGCAATGAATTAAAGTATTTAAGTGCTGTTGCTGTTTGAATGAACTGTCTGATGAAGCAATGGTTACCATTGCGAAAGCGCTCACAATTTTGTATTAAAAAAGAAGATTTTACTTTGTCGTGGTTCAGCTTGTTTATTCCAGCTACCTTCCTACTGGGCACCTGTGTTGCAACATTTTCAGCTTTTGGGCTACTTTGGATTTATTTGTTTGCTGCTTATGTATACAAATGTGATAAATGAAGCAAGAAATACACTCATAATAAAGGGTTGTCTAAATAAAATGTTGACACTATGCAATAGATAGTGCTACACTGAAAATAGATGTTGGTTGAAAGACATTAAATAATACATTAAGATAAAACATAAGCTGTATATACTAGAACAATGTTGTATTTAACGTTGGTTACACTATTGTATTTAACTGTGGACAGTAATATCATATAACAATCTCTGTAACGGTGTTTAATTAACAGTTTAATAGTTGAAGTTTGATAGCACACAAGCAATAAGAATTTGATGCTTTTAGTTATATTTGTTGTTGGGAAAGCTGAGGAAAGATGTTGAATAGGGATATGAGGGGTCACTTGAATGGTAAACCTGTTCAAGAATGGGATGCTTTCTCTCATGAAGGGAATGATTGGTTGTTATATTTTGAAAACCACTTTTTACGCAGACAGTTTTTATTTGTACCTTTTAAAGTGATGTCCATGCAGGGCGGCCACGGTGTTGCAGTGGTTAGCATTGTTGCCTCACAGCAAAAGGTTCTCTGGTTTGATTCTTGGCTGGGATGCCTTCTGTGCGGAGTCTGCATGTCCTTTCTGTGGTCATGTGGGTTTCCTGCAGGTGCTCCAGTTTCCTCCCAAATACATGCTGTAGTTGGATTGGATACTCTAAATTGGTCCTAGGTGTGAGTGTGTGTGCCTTCTGTAGAAGGTTAGGCGCTGGGCTGGCAACTTGACACTGTAAAACTCCATTGCCAATCATGAGCAGACTGGTGATTCCCTGTGGCGATCCCTAACCAGGAAAAGCTGAAAGGAGAAGAAGAAAGAAATTGATATCTATGCAATACATTTATAACATATATGAAATGAACGGTAAACAATTTTCAGCACACATACAAGGTTATGTACAAACACAAAAACAGGACTATGGTTAAATACAAAGGTATAGTTAGTCCAGCTTTGAAATGCATATCTATCAATGTCAGTGGCTTAAATAACAGCTGTAAAAGAGGAAGCTTAAAAATATATCTTTAGTTATATAAACTGCAAGTATTTTTTTTTTACAAGCACATCTTACACAAGACATTAATAAGATTAATATACATAATTACACATTACTAGCAAGTTCAGAATATAATGGAAAGCAAAGAGGTGTAGCAACAATATGGAGAAAAACTACCTGATGCCCAAGATCATAAGATAACTCAGGAATGTTTTGTTTAGTATCAGCATTAATACATGGTTTGGCTTATACTCTGGTAAACAACTATTGGATACCAGAACTGGGTGTCAAGGCAGCCAAACAACATTTAGAGAACATAATACAACATTCCAAAGGTAATACATTAATTGCAGGAAATTTTAATTGTATAATGAAAGGAGAGGACACAAATTGTAAAAACACATGGAAGAAATCACCCCTATCAAAATTACTTACAGAGTTTACTGACTCATATAACTTAATGGAGATTAGCATATATGCTGAACAAGATTCATTGATATTAACACATTACTCACATCGACATAACACCTTTTCCAGAATAGAGTGCATATAACAAAAGATCTTACCACAAAAATAAGCAAAGTGAAAACAGTCACCTGCCCCTTCTCAGACCATAATGTAATGACGTTTGAAATAGATTTTAACTTTAAGAGAAAACTTAGTCATAAGAATTCCAGCCTACATAGCAAACCTAAAAGAGTTTAAACAATAAGTTACTGCAGAGATGCAAACATTTCTAGATTTAAACCTCACAGATGAGGTAGCAGACATATATATATATATATATATATATATATATATATATATATATATATATATATATATATACATGTTTATAGATTCATAGGTGTGTACTAGACTAATGGCCCTGGAGCCTTTACAAGCCTAGCCCATAGGATTACCCTGGCATCATGCCAATCGACCTTAGTTCCCAGTGCCTCTGTCAAGTAGAGCCACTGAAGTGATCCCCGGGGTGAATTTTCTATTTTCATCCACTCATCAAGATTTCTCTTGAAGAGGGCCAATGAGGTGCTCTATTTGACATGTAAGGGAAGTCTATCCCATAGCATGGGCAGTCTCTGGGTTATGAACCTGTCCGTCCAGCTTGTTCTTTTGATTGTAGTGTTGAGGTCTCTGGAGTGTGTGGTACGGTGGGATTTCTTCAGATGTAGCATTTCTAACAGAGCTAGATCAGACATGGATTTGTAAGTCAAGCAGAGATCACCTCTAATTAGATGATATGAGACAGAGAATAATTGGAGTTTTTTGAGTCTGTCCATACAGGACAAGTGTTTAAGGCCTAGGATCCTCTTTGTGAGGTACTTTTCCGGGCTCTCCAGTTGTTGCAGGTGTCTATTGAGGTACATGCCAAATAGGGTATTGTACTTGATGACTGGCCTAATGAGGGAAGAGTAGAGGGAGACAATGACCTCTTTCTTCCTGGATGCAAAACCCTTAGTAATGAGATGTGCCACATATAAGGACTTTCTGATCACAGTGGCAATGAGCCCCCAAGCCTTTCTGTGTAGGAGGGACGCCTTCTAGCTTATCACTGTGAGTGGTAATCATTATATATATATATATATATATATATATATATATATATATATATATATATATATATATATATATATATATATACAACAAAAAAAAACATATAAGGGAAGGCAGTAGCCTGGTATAAAAAGAAACAAAAGAACTGGAATAAAGAACTGACAGAACTACAAATTAAAATAGACAAAATGAAATTAGATATTCATAAAGGCAACTTAGCTTCAGAAAAAGAATTAGACGATCTCAACAAAAAATACTGAAGAGATATTGAACCATAAAACAATGATTAATCTAGAGAAGGTCAAACTATGCCCTTACGCTATAAATCCAAAAAAATCAAAGAAGAGAAGCTAACAGGATGAAAAGAATGATAAAGGCAAATCAGATAAAAGAAATATTCAATACAGATAAAAAAAGAAAAGTATCAGACTTAGAAGGAATTCTAGAAGCCTTTAGAGTGTATTTTAATAAACTCAATAGTCAAGAAAATAAAGTAGAATCAAGTCAAGCGCTTAGAAAATTCTGTAAGGAAAATATAAGACTAAGACTATCAGATGAACACAGAAAAAATAATAGATAAAGATATAACTATGACAAATTAAAGCGCAAATGAAACTAAAATTATAAATGAGTGTACCCATTTGTGGGTATGAAACAGTTAATGGTAAAATGCCAGATGATAAAGATAAAAACCAAAATTAACATCTTTATCGCTATATTGGCAACTTTTCAAATGGCAATTTATACATAGAAAATACTTAACACCACACAAATTAGAACTAATATATAATAAAGAAAATAAATGTTGGAGATGTAAATCACAATCAATAGCCAATTGGCAACACATGTTCTATGAATGCCATTTACTTAAACAATATTGGGAAAGTATTAATTATTTGTTACAGGCACTGTTCACTGATAATTTCCAACTTACAAAATCTCTAGTTTTGTTGAATACACCTGTGCCATCTTGTGTTTTAAGGCAAAATTATGGTAATTTTGTGGGCTCTCCTTGTTATTGCAAGGAAAAATATTACACAGAACTGGAAAGCTGTAACTTTTCCCCATTTTAAACATTTCAAGAACATGGTTTTATCATTCTTGCAGTTGGAATTGAAAACAGTCAAGGAAAAAACAGAATGACCTACTTCCTTAAGCATTGTCTGACAGAAAGTAAATCAAGTGCTGGAAACAGAAGACTGTAATAAATTATAATCTTATTCAAGGATGCATTCAAGACAACAAAGTTTTTCAAGTATCTAAATAGTTGGTTTTGTAATGTTTGTTTTTGGAGTTGTTTCTCCACTTTAAGCTTTGACTATATAAATATTTCTTATATCCATACAGTATATATGGTTATGTTTCTGAAAATTAATAAACATGTATTCAGTAAAAAAAAAAGAAAACTGGAACTGAGTCAAACACAAGAGAGAGAATAAAATAAAATCTCTTAACAGTTTTGTCAGTGAAGGGATGGGGAATAGTCCATGACCTGACTCTATTACTATCCCATAAAGGAGAATAAAGTATAAGAATAGATCAGAACCATGGAAGCTATGGGGAGGATGATGACATACATACACACAAGGGAAAAGTTTATATGAAGAAAAATAAATAATTGCAGAAAAAGTTTTAGAAAGTCTGGGAGGAATGTCAGTGATTATTTATTATCTGTCAAAATAATAATGTGAAAGACCCTACAAAAACATGAGACAAGTGTTTGCAAAGAGGGTGGGACACTAATTATACAAGGTGGCTTCATAAACAACTAGCGAACCACATTCCAAGATTTGAATAGATGAAGAGCAAGCTCTATGGTGCTGAGAAACAAGGTCCTGACTACGATGCAGGCAAGCTGAGTTCAGCTTGTGGCTTGAGTGCTTGTAGGCACTGACCAGGGAACATGGAATTGAGTGACCACGGCTTGCCTGCTTACCCATCCTTGGCTCTGGATTGCCATATTGGTGAAGCCTTGAGGACCAATAAGGATACTGTTACATTTTTGTTTGCAACTGTACATAGGAAGTAGGTCCAGTAACTGAAGGTAATGCCTTTGGCAAGCAGTTAGTCAGGTGACCACAGCACACATTTTTATAGTAGCACTAAGCAAAATGCATAGAGCTTTGAGAAAAATATGTTTTTTTCAAGATGATCACAATTATTCATGGATAAGCTTATTGATGAATCTGTTCTGCTTAACCAAGTTTTATTGAACTAAAAATAAATTAAAGTTGTTCTATGCAATACTTACCCTAATGCCACTGCTTGTATATTTATATCAACAAAATGTATTTGTACAATCAAATCAATTAACTTCAGCCCTTTAACAGCACTTCTGACAACCATATCACTTTATTATAACAACTGAGTTCTGTATTGCATTGCTTGCATAAAAAACATTTTGACCTTTAATGGAACATTTGACTTGTCTATGAAGTTGCTTTTGAATGTCTTTATTTGTAAGAAATGCAAGGAAACAAGTAATTTCTCTTAATGACAAAAATTAGCGCATCAGATGGCATAACAAGAAATATAAAAGTGGTATGCCTTTTACTTCTGCTGTGCATTTTAATCATGGATTTTTTCATTGTGGTGTGCTTAGCCACAATTACTTGGATTGCACGAGACAAGTGCAATTTAGGTGTGTTTTCCAGATTTCCTCCACTATAGTATGACTGTGCAGATGTGGTTGACCAACTCCCACATGAGGACTGAGTTGCTTGAACCCTTGAAATTTTTTTTTTCTGTGTGTGTGTTTTTCATGGTTTCTGAGTTATAATTCAGAAAAAATGTACTTGTTTTTATAACTTAGCCAATTAATGGGGAGACCATAATCATATCATTGTAGAAACAGAATGTCAAGCACTATTTTAAAATTAATTGCAGTAAAACTAAAGTTAACAGCATTGTGTATTGACTGTAAGATACCTGTTGTGTATTCTTTTGAATAGTAAGATAAATCTTTAATTTAATGCTGTTTAATGAACAGGTAAAAAGAATATGGCTTCACTCTTACGTGTGTCTGAAAAAGTGCCAGAGTGAGACCCTCCACCAGCTTTTAGCGGTGGAGTGAGTGCTGTTTGTCACTAAAGTCAGCTTACTTTGATTCAGTTTACATTTGTCAAAGGCAGGACATGCTTACTCAGTCTGGTGAACACTTTTGAAAATGCCATAAAGCAATGTATGAAGGTAAAATGGTGCACACTGTATACCTTGCCCTAGCCAAAGATTTTGAGACAATTCCCCATTTAGGCATAGTAGAAAAGCTAAATAAACTAGGAATAAACCCTTTTGTCACCCACTGGATTGCCAGCTGGCTCACAAACAGACTGCAGATAATCAAAATAGTGGAAGTTACCTCCACAAAGAGACCAGTCCCTAATGGAGTCCCCAAGGGTTCTGTGCTGTGACTCCTGTTTGGCATCTACATTTCTGAAGTGGAATTGAATACCAAAGAGCTCTGGCTGACTAAGTTTGTAGATGACTCTAAGCTAGGAGCAGTCACCGAGTCTCCAAATGACTAAGTCATCCTGCAAAAAGGTTTGTCTCAAATAAAAAATTGGGGTCCAAATCATGGTCTGAAATTGACAAAAAATGCATTATTGTATCATTTCATAAGTCATCTATCCCAGAGAACTACCACATCGATGATATGTCCCTAAGAGTCGACCCATTTCTTCGGGATTTCAGAACATAAGTGGACAGTGACCTAACTTTTGACTAACGTGTGCTTATTGTGTTATAAAAGTGTATATTACACAGCTTATAAACAAAGAGACTGTGCCTAGAGCTAGGGATGTCACCGTTCCCTTTTACTCGGCCCTCATTAGGCCATTCATTGAAAATATTGCCTCCTGTGGCATGTATCTCTCCAGACACATGCAGCAACTGAAATGCCTACAGAGAGATACCTTACTAAAAGGATACAAGGCCTAAACATGTCCTACATGGACTGACTTAAAGCCCTGTCACTATACTCGGTATCCTACAGACTGCTAAGAGGTGACCTGTATCTGGTATACAAATCATCCTCCAACCCATTACTGATGAATTTACTAGTCAAATGGCATCAGAAATACTCAGCCTAGTGATCTAAACTTCTGCAAAATTAACAGAATGGTATGGACGTACAGGTTTACTTTGCAGAAGGTATTGCTTCAAGGGAAAAGACTCCCCATCCACATAAAACAAACATTTAGTGCACTTAAATGGTATAGAGATTGAAATGTGATAGGGGTTGAAAGTTTAATAATTGTGCAAGCAGATTTAATGTGTTCCCTCGTTCCCTTACTCAACGTAAGCCTGGACATCAAATGTTCGCTTAGAAGGTATAGAGATTGAAATGTGATAGGGTTTGAAGAATTGTGCAAGTGGATTTAATGTGTTTATGGATTTACAACTGTGCAAGTGAATATAATGTGCTTCCTCTCTCTCTCTGACTTTTGCCCCCCCACACACACACACACACACACACTATCTCAGTCAGCAGGCTAGCCCCCGCCAACCCCACCAACACCCCTCCTGGTCTCACTTTTCATGCAGCCATTCAAGGGGTGGTACCATCTGAACCAGCCCACGAGCAGTACCATCTGCACTGACTTAGTCTTCTGGGATTCTCTATGATACATATTCTCCTACCCATCAAACCCCAGCTCCACACTCCGTGTCCTGGGTGGCCCCCAAACAGCCCCCCCTCAAGTCCACACCACAATCCTCCCACTCCCCCCTCAGATGGGATACCCACACATTTCTCTACACACACACTGATACCCAAGCATAATAGGATTCTGTACCCGACTCCTCCACCTTTGTCCGTGCCCTTCTTTACTTACCTTTGGAGGCATGGACTCATAAGTTACGCAAAGAAACTATACCTAATTTCTGGGTTGCCCCATCAGGGGCAAACTAATCTGGGTGTTAATATTAGAATTATCACAGCATGACTCTCATCCTTCCTGGTCCCCCCCCCTTTTTTTTTGATTTTGCACACGATCCCTTTTTGCACACGATCCCTGTTAGTATGCACACGGCACAACAAGGCTATTACTGTCTGACCAATTTGCCTTATGTAACTGCAATTGTAATGTTAATGAAAATGCACACAGCACCTTGCCTGTTCACACTTTACTATTGGAAAGGAACTGTTGTTAATGTAAATGGACTGCTAGAACTAATGTATTTAAACAAAGTCAAAATGGTTGCTCACAGTTATGAAACATGTCTTTCTGAAGAAGTCTTGATAATAAATAAGATGAAAGTGCTAAAGTACTACAAGAATTGATGTGATTTACTATTCTTTGAATGCTTTTATTGTCACGAAGTTCATTTCTTAGTTAAAATTTCTTCTCTTCGTTCATTTTTTGAGTGCCATTAATTTTAGTTGTGTGTGTGTGTGTGTGTGTGTGTGTGTGTGTGTGTATATATATATATATATATATATATATATATATATATATATATATATATATACATATATATATATATATATATATATACACATATATTATATGTATGTATGTGAGTGTGTGTGTGTGTGTGTGTGTGTGCGTGTGCATGTGCGTGTGTGCACGTGTGTGCATGTGTGTGTGTGTGTGTGTGTGTGTGTGTGTGTGTGTGTGTGTGTGTGTGAGTGCGTGCATGTGTGTGTGTGTGCGTGTGTGTGCATGTATGTGTGTGTGTTTCTGTGTGGGAAAGAGAAAAGTATTGGATTGTTCATCTCGAGGCATTGTTTCCCCCGGGCCTTAATGACCATTTATAACCTGTCTGAACAATACAACATAGGCAATGTATGCAACAACTGTAGGTGGTTAAATTATCATAACTTCTTGAAGGTTAATTTTGAATATGAGTGTACCATGTGGTGAATTAGTAGTTATTGTTATGAAATTTATACATGAGCATATCCTTATTATTCATAATATTGATATATATGGTGTATACAGATTAAAAATAGGGTTGAAAATGTGATTATGTTCGGATATGTTTAATTATAAGATATGCCTAATATATAAATATGCATGAGATGTATCCATTTATTAACTTTAAGTATGGATTTACTTTCATTATTTATATATTTGTGTTGATACACACATACTTATTTGTTAACAATTGTTTCAGTAATCTTGTTGTTTTATTGGATATATGATGTGTACATAGACATTGTTGGATTTATTTGGATAAACAAGACAGGTTTTCCCGTTTAGGTCTTTCCTAACAACATTGTGTTACATATTATTACATCAATGCATATAACTGTTTTTGAGCTATATATTGCAATATTGGAAAGAGGGAATATATAAGTTAGCACCCAAGAATATAGGAAATTGTAATGCCTCTACTGAATTACTTCTAATACACATTTAAATGCTATTGCATTTTTGCTTGTTTAAATTGGACTATACCATGTTTTCATTGGTTGGAATCGTCTATAAATATTCATGGTTAACATTGCTTGATAAATGCTTTTTCACTGAAGAAGGCTGGTTAGCCAAAACCGGTTTGATTTTGATGCATAATAAATAACTATTTTTATTTTGGAGTGAAGTGTTTATATATTGCGACTGCTGGCTGTTGGTGTATTACTTTGTAATGGTTTGGCCGAGCATACTGTACTTGCAAAGCATTTAGTTTCTGCAGTTGTTTGTGGGCTTTGCTGTTGGGCTGCAGTATCTACACTTCCTTGTTCGTGTAGGAGGATTTCTTCCCCACTGTGACTTCGGTGACTAACCTTTGAAAACTAAAAATTGATTGTACAGGTTCATAGAGGCATTATCACTTTGGGTGAAACCACAAATTGTGTTTTTCAAGAGCTGGGATCTTATCAGTTGGGACTATTGACGTCTGAACAACACCATACATTCGAGAAGATGCTGGGCGGCCATTTTTGGGATTATCTGGTTATTTTTTCAACGGAGCATTTGGTCTTGGGGAAATACCAGGTATTTTACTTACGTTTATTATCTGTGTCATCAGGACTTCGCCCTGAAGGAACTTGGGACTGTGCGAATTCATTTGATATATTCTCAAAACTTTTTTTGCGTTTTTGGGACTAAATACAGAACAAATTGGAATATCAGGTACTGTTTTTACATACTTTATTTGTGTCGTGCAAGCGGTGAGATGATTAAACATTGGGTCTGAATAATATCGAGGGTGATTATATTTGTTTAAAGGCCTATTTATGACAACACATGATATTGGACTGGGACATTAACAGATCGTGGAGGCGAATAGACTCTGGTTCTGATGGCTATCGGAGATTTGCGGTGTATTTTCTGAACCAAGAAAGCCTGGCCTATCACGGACAATACTTATGATAAATATTTATTTTTTTTATATATCATATTTCTGACATTTTGTTAACTGTTGTCTTTGGGTAAAAGTATATTTCCTACTGTTCAGCGTTTAGGGTCCCTATGGTAAAAGTACAGGTGGTGCACATTTCTGAGCAGCTTTAACAACAGCTATCATTATATGGAGTCAATATTTTATCATACATAAGCTGTTTTTGATTTTTTGTTTTTTTTGGATTTATCATAATACTGCTTAGGGATAAACCTAAACCAATATCTGATATCAGCATACATCTTAAGAATTACCAGGGGATGTATCATATTTATTGGTACATTTGATGATTGTGTACTATGAGTATGTGATTCAAAAACTTTTTCTAGCCGATTAAGCATACACATATATCGTACAGGTATATGTCTCAGAATAAGGTTATTGTACAGGATTGCTAACAGCAGGAAGCAATTTTACCTGAAACATTAATGCTTTGATTACGGAATTTGTTTAATATTTTTCAGGATCAAGTGGGTCAAATATTGATCTTTCAATTTGGCTATTATATTTAATTATTACTATTGCTAATAGGTGATATTGTTAGGGTTATCACTTACCACTGGTTACATAACAAAATTTTATTGACAAGGTACTAGGTTGTATCTTGATGGGTTTGTATATTAGCTCTGTGTATACGGATTGTTGAAACCTTAGTAAGACATCATACATTAATATTGTTAGTAAGACTCTATCAACAACCATCAGTATATTGTGAATGTTACCAAAACCATATTAATAAGGGTTGAGTGATATACTCCAGATTATATTACACAATTAATGGACTAGTCATACAGTTAGGGACTGAGTAATTATATTGAAGCTTAACATATTGGGTTGTGCTTTTGAATATGTACAATATGATGGAGGGTTGTGTTAGTGTCAACATTAGTTCTGTGTATAGGAACTGAGGAAAGTTAATTTAGATACTACTCGCTCATACTGTTAATAGGAGTCTATCAACAATAATAAGTATACTGTTAAATTAACCAAAAGCACATAACCAAGCTCTTGTGCTATATTTCAGGATATACCACTTAATATATAAGGGAATGAGTGAATGTACAGAACCTATTACTAATGAGATATTGCATTAAACTCCATATGATAGACTGTTTTGCCATTATTTATACTAGGTTTGTGTACAAAAATTGTGGAAATCCAATTATCAAACTTTGCATATAGATTGCCAGCTAGGCTTGATTAATAACAATAAGTGTTTACTGCTGGTTTAAAGTAAATTATACCAAGACATGTGGTTTTGATATTGTTCAGGATCTATTGTTTAGGATACACCATATAACCTATGGACCAATGAGATGCTTGAATATTAGTGGGCCTGGGCCTGTTCTGCTTCATGACTTTGCATCATTGCTGTCCT
Source organism: Protopterus annectens (assembly GCF_019279795.1). Lineage (NCBI taxonomy): Eukaryota > Metazoa > Chordata > Ceratodontiformes > Protopteridae > Protopterus > Protopterus annectens. The sequence continues at coordinate 1,225,737,261 of NC_056733.1, forward strand.
TTGATTGGTATCTATATCTATAGAGATATCTAGTATATAAGTCCATTGATATCAATAAATGACGCTCTATCTATCCACCCAAATATAGAAAACCTGGACTGGCAGGGGGCCAATTCCTTTAACAGTTTGAAAGCACTTTTAGACCTACCATATATATATCTGGTTAATATACCATCACTTTGGTGGCATTAATATATCAAAATGGATTTGGAGAACATTCTTCATGGAATATGTGCCGATCGAGATGATATTGGTGTCTTCAGGATAGACAACATCTCAGGCAATAATCAGAATGGCTCCTTGAATAATCCTTCAAATGGTTCTGACATGGCCTTTAACAATTTAAGCAAAGACTTGAAGAACCTTAGAGCTAATATCTGGCATCTCAGACTATTTTGTGCATATATTAATAGGGATATGGCCCCAGGGGGCTTAAGAATCCACTTACAGCCGCTGGTTGGTAGATCTGAAGAGAGACTAACCAAAGAATGGAATACAGCATTACAAGAAGCATCTATGATGTTTGTTAAGATACTGGCCTCATACTATGAAAGAATGATTGACATTAATCTAGTAGAGGTGAAAACAATTTGTGAGGAATGTAAAAAATATGAATCTCTATCTATATATGCGAGTTCTGTGGCCAACCTGTCAAAGGAATTGGCAAGCTATGAAAAACAGACTAGGGATAAAAAAATCAAGAAATTTAATAGGGACATTGCTGATTATCAAAGGGGACGCCCATTTGAATCATACAGATTGGTGCGATTTATGGATACCAATCAGGGGACAGCAAACAGCAGAACTAGGAAAAGACCCAGGTCCATTCTAAAGACCAATGATAGGTCTTTTGTGAGCACATCTATGGAGGAATCCTCCTATATGGACAATGAGAGTGTTCATTACAGGGAGTCACCTATGCGCAAAAAGTCCAACTCAGCACACCCTTTAGACATGGAAAAAGGCGGCGGGGAGGCCACAAACACAAGCATGGGAACAAGAACAAATTCTGTGGAGGGATTGATACAAACACTCTTGAAATAACTGATAATGATCACAAAAATGTGTTGAACTTGTCAGATGTAATACTTACTAAAGAACAAGAGCAATTACTCAATAAAGGTCTTGGATTTGTACTAGACTTTTTTTCAAATGAGTATAGTATAGTGTCTGATGTTATTTGCTTTTGTCGTAATCTTAATCTTAAATTGTTTTTTTCAGACCAAACTTCTCAAACCTCTCAAAGATCAAATGAATTCAGATTTTGTAAATCTGAATTCCAACTGCCCATGAACAAACATTTATCTATATTTCAACAATCAGTACTTAGGGAGCTACATTTCCCACATATGGAATCTCATATCATGGGTCAAATCATTTCCCATTCGGAAAGGATGGCTATAGAGGAATTGAGGAATAATCATAACATTGTCATATTACCAGCAGACAAAGGAGGGGCAATTGTGGTCATGAATATGGGGTATTATCTGAATGAAGGTAAGGAACAGCTCTCTAATACCAGATGTTACATGTATATGTCCATTGATCCAACTCCATTTTTCAAGAAAGAAATAGACACATTCTTGAGCTCGGCAGAAGAGGAAGGGATCATTACTAAGAGCCCAGTTAAACACTTGATGGTTACAGATCCTCAAAAACAGATCTTATATCTTCTTCCAAAGATACACAAATCCATTTCTAAACCCCCCGGGAGACCAATTGTGTCAGGCATTGGTTTCCTTATGGAACCTTTGTCAGTTTTCTTAACACAACATTTGAAACCATTGCTTACATCTGTTAGGGCCAGTCTGCAGGATACAACCCAATTTCTTCAAATTATACAGGATACACAACTAGAACCACATTGGCTTATGTGTACTTTGGATGCAAAATCTTTATATACTAGCATACCCAACTGAGCTAGCCTGCAGGCAATGCAGTATTGGCTTGAACAATTAGCATTATATCCACCTGGACTCAACACATTACTTATATGTATGGCGGAACATGTACTCAATAAAAATGTATTTTATTTTCAAGGAGAGTGCTATTGGCAACTCCAAGGGACTGCTATGGGGGCATCTTTTGCTCCCATATATGCAGACCTATTTATGGCATATTTTGAGGAGTGTATGATCTACAATCCACTCCATAACTTGTATATGGTTGAGACTGACATATGGCGCAGATATTTGGATGATTGCTGGATGGTGTGTCGTGCAGATTTAACATACTTACAGGAGTTTGTGGAATATTTGAATGGAAACATTTGGGGTATAGAGTTTACCATAACATCTAATCGAGACATCATTGATTTTTTGGATGTTACAGTCTACAGGAATGATGATCATACTCTTAATACCAAGACATACAGGAAATATCCACAGTATAACACCTTGCTCCATACTTCTAGTATGCATCCATGCCATACCATCCGCAATATACCCAAATCTCAATTTATGCGCATTAAATGAATTAGCTCATCCCAACACGATTTTGATCAGGCCAAACTGGATCTCTATAACAGGTTTATGGAAAGAGGTTATAAAGAATCTGATATACTTAGAGCAAGTAAATGGTCTGCCGATCAGGACAGAAATACATTATTACAATATAAAACCGAGAAATTACAGGGGTTGAATCTACGCTCAGGTTTGTAACCACATATGGACAAAATCACAATATCATCAGAAACATTATGGATACCCATTGGAACATACTTTTGGCTAATGAAGAACTAAGAAGACTTTTGGGTCCCAAATATAAATTTTCAGACAGATGGGGTAAAACACTGGGTGTCTTATTCTCCCACTACAAGCATAAGGAAAGTGGGGGCGCAATATATAAACAAACGACCATAACTGGAGATCAGCTTTTGGGTACTTTTCCATGTGGACATTGTGGAACATGTCAACAAGTAAGTAAACTCAAACAATTTACTAGTGCTAACACTAGTAGGGTTTATGACTTAAGAGTCTTTGGCAACTGCAGCAGTAGTTGGATTGTATATTTAGCCACTTGTCAATGTTCAGCATTTTATGTAGGGCAAACATCACACTCCCTTAGAATATGAATGAGTGAACACAGAAGTGACATTAGAAATAAGAAAGAGACTAATGCCCTTTATAGACACACTATTAAACATGCTAATGCCAGATTCATGTTTATGATCATTGATAACATTATAGGGGACAGAAGCAACCAACAGGGTTGGCACAGTATTTTGAACCACAAAAAAAAGTGTTGGATTGTTCATCTTGGGGCATTATTTCCCCTGGGCCTTAATGACCATTTATAACCTGTCTGAACAATACAACATAGGCAATGTATGCATCAGCTGTAGGTAGTTAAGTTATCATAACTTCTTGAAAGTTAATTTTGAATATGAGTGTACCATGTGGTGAATTAGTAGTTATTGTTATGAAATTTATACATGAGCATATTCTTATTATTCATAATATTGATATATATGGTGTATACAGATTAAAAATAGGGTTGAAAATGTGATTATTTTCGGATATGTTTAATTATAAGATATGCCTAATATATAAATATGCATGAGATGTATCCATTTATTAACTTTAAGTATGGATTTACTTTCATTATTTATATATTTGTGTTGATACACACATACTTATTTGTTAACAATTGTTTCAGTAATCTTGTTGATTTATTGGATATATGATCTGTATATAGACATTGTTGGACTTATTTGGATAAACAAGACAGGTTTTCCCATTTAGGTCTTTCCTATCAACATTGTGTTATATATTATTACATCAATGTATATAACTGTTTTTGAGCTATATATTGCAATATTGGAAAGAGGGAATATATAAGTTAGCACCCAAGAATATAGGAAATTGTAATGCCTCTACTGTATTACTTCTAATACACATTTAAATGCTATTGCATTTTTGCTTGTTTAAATTGGACTATACCATGTTTTCATTGGTTGGAATCGTCTATTCATGGTTAACATTGCTTGATAAATGCTTATTCACTGAAGAAGGCTGGTTAGTTGAAACTGGTTTGATTTTGATGCATAATAAATAACTTTTTATTTTGGAGTGAAGTGTTTATATATTGCGACTGCTGGCTGTTGGTGTATTACTTTATAATGGTTTGGCCGAGCATACCGTACTTGCAAAGCATTTAGTTTCTGGGACACCACCAACTGGTCAAAAGAACCAGTCATTGAACAGACTAAAAACAGTGCAGCTGATCAAAACTCAGCTGATTGTATGAACTGGCTTCTTAGGAGTGTCAAATTCTAGTACAGTGGGGATAATGGAATTTGTCCATTCCCACTGTATTACAGTCTCTGAGTTTGTATATATTACTAGCAGGGGATGTGGGGGATACAGGAGTGTTGCCTTTTTTTGCTAGTTAGTGATCAATGAGTTGTGTTGGATGTCAGGTGAACATTTGAGAATGGTCATACATACATATATCTGTATGCATACATTATATATACATATATATATATATATATATATATATATATATATACATACAGAAAAATAAATGCTAGAGAGGGGCAAAGGGGCAATTTCCCCATAAGCAAAGTGTTATACAGATTGGTAATGCATATCAACTTTTAAAAGCCAATGTTCATTTATAGTCAACCCTGGGCACTATAGCACTGCAGGTGTGGTCTAAACTGTAGCAACAGGGGAATGGTAGTATCTATCAAAGTCTTTCATTAATTTTCATATTTTTCCTTTTTCAATTTCTGCACCTCATTTCCTGAAAATTTGGTTGATGTTCCCTTTCTTGTATCCCCCCTACTGCAGGTTGTCATTTATTTTATTTGCCTTTGATTGGTGAACCTCTTCAAACTGTGCAGGGGGCAATATTCTAAAGAGTCAATCCCAGATGCGTTTTCAGGCTCATTATAATTAGTATAATTCCAATCTTCATAAGAGAGCCTAAAATAATTTTCCGTTGTTTAAGTTTTTAACCACTGAACATGATGGGGTGTTAAATGTTAAGTGTTTTAATATTTTTAATTATAGTGGTAGAGGTATTACCTCAGAATATTCTCCATTTTCAAGAAAGGGTTTACATTTGTTCCAATGAAGCCATTTGATATGATGGATTCTATACTAGAATTGAAACTTTTCGCTAGGAAGATTAACTTGGTGCTAATGTTTAAGGGCAAAGACTTCAATGAAAATTGAAACTGTAGTTTTATTGGCCACTAGGGGTCATTTCCATAACTCCTTCATCTTCCTCTCTTAAAACCTAGTTGCCTCGTGGTTTGAGCGTCTTTTCAGGCTTGTTGGCTGTTGGTGAAGCACCCTCCAAGAGGAAAAAATGCTGAGAGAAGAAGGGAGCCACTTTTGAGATTTTAAGTATTTTTTCTCTGTTTATTTGCTAAGTTTTTCTGCATAGCTGTCTAGCTTGAGCATTTTCTGGCTTGTTAAACTTGATTTCTGTATTAGTAGCTGTATTTAGAGCACAACCAAAAGCTGTTTGCTGAATTTCCTGTTTGCACTTAATTTTAAATCATTTTTTCTTAAAACTTGCATATTTTCTGTCCATGACCTAGCACTCTTGTGTGGGGACATTTACTGCACTTTTATAACTTGATATTACTTGTGAACCTCTGCTATCTCTGTAAAAACAAAAACAAAAAAAATCTTGCTTTTTCCCACTTTTCTGAGAGTTAAAAAAAGTTCAGTTACAGGCTTGCTGTTCCTGAACTGTTTGAAAGTTTCTGTGAGGCCATTTTTGCTTGCGCTGAAGGCGGGTCTCTGGGTTCATCAGTGGCAGTGACTAACATTGAGCAGCTTCCCTGCCCCCGTAGAGGTGGTTACTGACTTGAAACTGTAGTTTTATTGGCCACTAGGGGTCATTTCCATAACTCCTTCATCTTCCTCTCTTAAAACCTAGTTGCCTCGTGGTTTGAGCGTCTTTTCAGGCTTGTTGGCTGTTGGTGAAGCACCCTCCAAGAGGAAAACGCTGAGAGAAGAAGGAGCCACTTTTGAGATTTTAAGTATTTTTTCTCTGTTTATTTGCTAAGTTTTTCTGCATAGCTGTCTAGCTTGAGCATTTTCTGGCTTGTTAAACTTGATTTCTGTATTAGTAGCTGTATTTAGAGCACAACCAAAAGCTGTTTGCTGAATTTCCTGTTTGCACTTAATTTTAAATCGTTTTTTCTTAAAACTTGCATATTTTCTGTCCATGACCTAGCACTCTTGTGTGGGGACATTTACTGCAGTTTTAGAACTTCATCTTACTTGTGAACCACTCCTATCTCTGTAAAAACAAAAACAAAAAAAAATCTTGCTTTTTTCCCAATTTTCTGAGAGTTAAAAAAGTTCAGTTACAGGCTTGCTGTTCCTGAACTGTTTGAAAGTTTCTGTGAGGCCATTTTTGCTTGGGCTGAAGGAGGGTCTCTGTGTTCATCAGTGGCAGTGACTAACATTGAGCAGCTTCCCTGCCCCCCGTAGAGGTGGTTACTGACTTGAAACTGTAGTTTTATTGGCCACTAGGGGTCATTTCCATAACTCCTTCATTTGTCCTCAGAGGAGTGGTTTAAGGCAGTAACTTGTAGTTTATTGGCCATTTTGGGTCATTTCCTGTCTTTTCCAGCCCCCTGCTATAAAGCACGCATTAGCGCGCATTAGCGCTATTTAGCCCGATTTAGCGCGGAGTTGCTACCATTGCACAGTAGGGCAGCACCGGTTAAGCAGGTTTAAACTATTCGGGCTACCTAAAGTCCACTCTTCAAATTTTCCCTTAAAACTACCTTCCTCGAACTATACTACTGATCTAATCAGCGTATCCTATAATTAAAAAGATCATCTCTACTTGACTCCAAGTAGACTATTCTCTATCTGTTAAATGTAGCACTTGCTCCTACAGTACTTATTACCTTGATACGGCACTCTTGTCATAGATAGTACCCCAAAAAGGCAACCCCCCATTTCTCGGTCACCCACGTCCCCGGAATCTTTTTAAAGTTTTTTGTCTATTCCTTCTAGCATGTCGAGGGATCAGTTGCTAGTGTCCTCTCCTGCTCAGCTGGTGAACCTGGGAATATTGAGGCAATGTTACAATTGCCTCATGTACACAGACAACCCTCTCCTCCTCCCACAAAACACAAATACATGCGAGAGATGCAACTATACGGCCACACTGGAGGCTGAGCTCTCTCAACATAGGACTGGCAAGACCAGTCAGGAGGAGAAGGTTACCACACACACTATAGACCCAGTCTCACATAGTACCATTACAACCTCAAATCATACACATAAACACACAAAGACATACTCGGAGGCTCTGATCAAAAATCTACCAAAACAGCAGAGGCCAACAAAGCAGACACCCAAACAACCACCACCCCAGAACACAACACCTGCAACACATAGACCTCACAGTCAGAGTGTCAAACAGTCACAGCCCTTAAGGCCAAACACAATGCCAGACACACTAGTCATTGGTGACTCCATAGTCAGACACACTGGCGTCCCGCTCACCAGACTGAGTAAGGAGAAGGTCACAGTAAGCTGCCTGTCGGGCGCTAGAATCCGCCACATAACGCAAGCACTCAGGTCTCTCAACAGCAGGTACAAATATGACTCAGTCATTGTCCACGCTGGTGTAAACGACCTGAGACGTACCTCCTTGGACTACATGAAAAGAGACATTGAGGAGCTCTCTGATTATGTAGCCCAGGCAGGTATGACCCTGACCTTGAGCAGTATCCTACCTTCACCAAGAATGATGCCACAATACAGGGATAAGATGATCAGCTTTAACAATTGGCTTAAACACTGGTGTCATTCAAAGGGGATCCAGTGTCTGTCTGCCTGGGATGACATGCTGGACAAGCCACGCTGCTTAGCAGGGACGGCTTGCACCTGTCACCCTGGGATTCGGATATTGGCAAAGGCTCTTGGGACCCCCATAGTGCCTTTATTAGGCAAGGCGCAAACTCTAAACCTGGCACCCTAGAACACAAAAAGGGAAAAAAACTAAGGGTAATGCTGCGCAATGCCAGAAGTCTAAATCTCAAAATGCACGACTCGAGGCCCTTCTCAGTATGGAGAACATCGATGTCTGTGCTGTGACAGAAACCTGGTTCAAGGCTCCTGAGAGCACCCCAGCTATCAGGTTTTACCTCATATCATGCGTTCCGCCCCAAAATCCGGACAATACCAAGAAAGGAGGGTATCCATATTCATCAAGGACACCCACACCTCAAGACTGGTGGCAACGCACGATGCATCGGAGACCATCCAGGTGCAATTAACCATACGTAAGACTGCTCTGCAAATTGTAGCATGTTACAGGCCACCCTCACAAACTCAGGAACCTCACATGGCCTTCCTGAAAACACTAGAGGGGATAAATGTATCACCAAACACCATCATACTAGGTGACTTCAATTACCCTAATATAGATGGGGAACACTACTCAAGCCCAAACACCCTAGCCCAAAAGTTCCTGGAATTCATAAACTCAAATGCCATGGAACAACTAGTCACCATCCCCACAAGAGGAGATAACATACTTGATCTCATCATCACGAACATGGGAGCACAATGTTCAGCACCGGAGGTGTACCCCTCACTGGTGAGATCAGACCACAAACTAATCTCGCTGGAGGTCCTCATCCCACCCCCACCTGAAATAAAAGACCACAGTAAAGAACTTCTCAAAGCCAACTTCACACTTCTAAAGACTAGTGTGGTCTCCTTTAAGGACCCGTGCCGGCGGAAAACAGTACTCAAGCCGCTGAATCACTTACAAATGCCTTCTACCAGCACCTGCAGGACTGCATGGATAAGGCAATCCCAAGCAAAACAAAGACTCTTTGTACCAAAGGCAAGCGTCCAGTCTGGTGGACCCCAGCCATAAACAAACTCTACAACAAAAGGAGGAAGCTACTACAAGATAGAGCAAAATCCTTAAAAGGTAAGACACCCTTGATCACTATAAGTAAAAACTAAGAGCTCTCATAAAATCATCCAAAGCAAATTTCGAGAGAAAAATAGCTAAAGACTCAAAAGACAATCATAAGGCCTTCTTTAGCTATGTTAGAAACCTGGGAGGAAACCCCCAGATATGCTCAGAGCTAGTTCAAAATGATGTGAAGATTACTGATCCTACAGACATTGCCAACATACTGGCTGACAGGTTCAGTGCAAACTTCTCCCCAAAAGGAGAGATATCTATACCAAACGATTGCAGCCCCAAACATCTCCAGCGCCCAAGTGAGAACTGCTCTCTCCAAAGCAAAAAACACAGCATCCATGGGACCTGATGGTGTCCCCGGCTGTGTGCTCCTTGAACTCAATGAGGAATTAAACCCACAGCTAGGACAGCTGTTTAATCAAAGTCTTACCTCTGGATACGTACCCAGGGAGTGGCGCACTGCAACTGTGGTACCACTTCACAAAGGCAGTGCCTCCACCGACCCTGGAAATTACTGGCCCATTAGCTTGACAAGCCTTATCTGCAAAGCCATGGAGAGGATCATAATGGACCTCATAAATAAAGACATAGGGAATTTGCAGACTTTGGATCCAACCCAGTTTGGCTTTGTCAAAGGCAGATCATGCCTTTTAAACTTGGTTGACTTTTGAAACAGTCACCAAAGCCATTGATGAGGAAAGGCAATCCATACAGCCTACCTCGATCTGGCTAAGGCCTTGATACAATACCCCACTCGGGTATCATTGAAAAACTCATCAGCTTAAATGTCAACCCATACATCACAAGATGGGTTGCAAACTGGCTGAGTGACAGAACCCACAGGGTCAGAGTTGCTGGCGCCATGTCAGACTCAAAGCCTGTCACAAGTGGTGTCCCACAGGGCTCAGTCCTGGGCCCACTCTTGTTTGGCATCTACTTTTCCAGTACAAGCAAACACAGGAGGGTTATGGCTGACCAAGTTTGCAGATGACTGCAAACTGGGCCATAGTAGAAAACACATCTGACACAGATATCCTTCAGAAGGGTCTCACAGAAGCGGATAACTGGTGCCAGAGCCACGGCCTAAAGTTAAATGCCAAAAATGCATAGTCATACCCTTCGGGAAAAACAAGGTTACCCCTAGCTACCAAATAGGTGGCAATCCACTGAGCACAGAAGAAGTTATCAGGGACCTGGGGACCCAGGTTGATAGTAGTCTGTCATTCGACACCCATGTAGCTAAAGTAGTTAGGAAGACCTTCTACATTGCCCACCTTATCATGAAGGGATTCTCATCTAGATCAAGGGAGGTCATAGTCTCCCTTTACTCATCACTCATCAGACCAATGATTGAGTACAATGCCCCATTCGGAATGTATCTGACCCGACACTTGCAGCAGCTGGAGAGGCCACAAAGTTCCTCACCAAAAGGATAAAGGGTCTCATAAATCTGTCCTATGCTGCCCGACTGAAAGAACTCCAGCTCTATTCAGTCGCTTACCGCTTGCTCAGAGGTGACCTTTGCCTAACATACAAGGCCATGTCAAACCCAGATTTGATGAATATGCTTCACCTCAAAAAATCTAGATCCATCAGAGCCACAAGGCGGAGACTTAAACCTTGACACGGCTATTAATAGGGCGTGCTGGAGGGATAGATTCATCACCCAAAGACTCCTATGCTGTGGAACAAAATCCCGGTACATGTGAGGCAGAGCACCTCACTGGCCTTGTTCAAGAGAAATCTTGACCAATGGATGGGAGATCACAGATATACCCCAGGGATTACCTCAGTGTCACTGCTCGACAGAGGCACAGCAAAATAATGGGTATAGTTCCCCATACTAAAGGGGTGGCGTAAGCCACAAAACGATGGGCTAGGCTTGTAAATGCCCTCGGGCAGATAGCCTAGTATGAACCTATGAACCTATGAACCTATAACATATTATTAAAAAAGAAAAACATTTACAATCCCTCTATGAATCCAGTAGTTTTAACATTTGAAAAGGTTGTGGTAGTGACCTATATAGCTAAACCAGTATGAAAAACTTCTGTAGACTGTAGCAGGTGGTATTTAAATCAGGAAGTAAGACCCTATTAGATACTTTAAGGGTAGGGGAATTGTTGTTTTGACAGTACTGATTACTTTAGTGCAATGATTCAGATTTTAATTAATTATTTTTTTTTTTTTATTTTTTATTTACTTGGCATTTATTTACAAGGAAAAGTCCAACTGGAACATGAGGTACCCATTTTCAGCAGATGCCTGGGGAGAAAAACTCCTAATACATATGGTTAACAGAATGAAAAACTAGACAGACATAATAAAGACATAACATTCAAGCACAAATATGAAAACAACAAATTAGTTTGTCAGAATGAGAACTTAGACATCATAAAGTCATAATATTTGAAAAAGTACACATTAATTTGGTAGAATAAATACTCAACAGACGTAACAAGTCATATCCCCGGATTTACTAATCTTCTATGCAGGACTAGTCTAGTCCTGCATGGAAGCAGCAGTTTAGGTGGAGGAGGGCAGTTTGCCATGCATATTAATGAAGGCATGCTGCCTGAACTCCTAATCCTACATGGAGCGTGAACAAGTGCAGCGGGCGTGCCTGAGAGCAGAGCTCTCAGAATAAACATGCCCTGCAAAGTAGAACAGCAGGAAGTGTGAATAAATGAGCGAGACTGCTCATAGAAGTCCGAATATCCACACCGACAGTCCCCCATGTGTACAACAGCAACAGGACATAAATATTAAAAGAAGAAACCCTTTTATTTTATTTTTTTAAAACTCTGAGCACAGCTAACCATAGGTGCACAGGTGTGCCCATCGCTTAGCTACAGTTAAAGCAGCTTAAAAGGCTGAGGAGGATAAGAAGGAAGATATATGCAAATGAAACAGCACAGCAATAGTGTAGAGGTCAGAGCATCTGCCTAATGAGCAGGCATTCCTGGTTTGAGTCCCACTGCAGCACATACCATTTTCCATGTGAAATCTGTATATGAACATTTTTTTTTTTACATTTTTTTGCTGTATAACCTACCAAACATTTAAATGTGAACTGGAGTACTGCATGAAATGCACATGTGAATAGTCAGTTATATAATGAATAAGGCACTAGTAAGCAGGTTTAACAAAAATAAGCAGTAGTAAGCATATATAGGCTCTAGTAAATGGGTTTAAGTGTGTTTGCGTGGGGTAAGCATTACCTACACAGCTTAAGCAAAGTAGAAGCTAAGTGAATGTAAGAAACTGTAACTGGAGGTTAGCATTGCTTAGCTCCCTGCAGACCCGCTTACAACTGCTTTAACATGCCATAATCACTCTGTACCCAATGGCCCGTGCTCTGCCCAGCAACAAAATAAATAGCTTTTGCAAGGCTTGAACTCAGGACACTGTACATTGCAATCACAGTAATTAACCACTAAGCCATCATAGCAATACAGATAGCTGAGGTATCAGCAAATTAATCCTCACCACAGGAAAATCAAATCAAACATGTGAACTGAATCTATGTACAGTGTGGTGTTGTATAACCTGCCACAGAACATGAATATGGGAACTGGAGTACTGCAGTAAGCATAGATTTGATGTGTTATTGTAATATAGTGTAGAAGTCCCCAGGTCCCCATACAGTGTATGTACACATGAATCACAGAAACCAGACACATATATAACCTGTAATGAATAATAAATCACTGCCAAAAGACAAATATAATGCTAATTAACTATTAAGCAAAGCTAACTGCAGCACAGCTCAACTTAGTAAGTGTAAGCTATGTGTAGGGAAGCCAGTTCCATCTGCCCAGTGGTATACCTCTTTAAGCAGTGCCATCCTTAGGTAAGCAGGTGTGCCCATAGCTTAGCCTTTTCAAAACCAGCCAATCACAGAAAAGTGTGAGAAATCAGCCCTATTTAAACCCAAGACATGGGAATACAGCTCATAACTGGTTGTAGCTTCCCCTTGCAGGCACTATGGCAGTAAGGGGAGAAGGAGTGTGCTTCCAGATGCAGCGCTGGTACATCCAGGAGTTCAAGGTCATGGCTGGACTCCTAGTTAAAGACCATGCACAGAGACTGCTGCAGGGCCAGTACCAGGGCTCCCAATATAAGGCAGAGGCAGCCTGGGACCATCTTGCCCATGACCTCACCAGTGCCACTGGCATACCCCGAACCGGTGAGCAGATCAGACACCACTATGCTGACCTGAAGCGGTGGAAGGGGGACCTCTTGGAGGAGTTGCTCCAAGAGGCTAGAGCAGCAGGGGATGTCCTAGCCGTGTGTAAGTATCAGTCCATGACCTGTTTAATAATTGCTATCTTAGGTATATCATGAATAGTTATGGCTAAATAATCCTCCTATATCCCTCACAGCTGCAATGGAGTGGGCCGTGAACCAGGAGGCCCACATCAGCCGCCTGTCACTGTTGCGACATGAGGCAGGTCAGTAATACTCATGCTTTTACTATCATAGGAAATAAAAATAAAAGTAGTAGTAAAGTAATTGCTAGTATAAAACCTGTATTGTTCAAGGCAAGTACTGCATACACTAGAGAATATGGCAGGAAGAGTCTGATATTGTTAGTATGGCAATAAAAGTTGAATACCCTGACAAAACAGGTCCAACTGCTGGACTATATATCTACATTCTGGTATCATATGGTAATGTAGATTTGCAATCATGTAATAGTACTGTTGTATTAAGCACTGTTACCCACACCATGCACCATAAATTGAATGTATAGGAATGCCTGTATATGACAGGTGTAATCCCCAGAGACCATGTAGTACAACTGAGAGACAGATAGACAGTAAACAGGAAAAATGCAGACAACAAAAACCGAATAGCACATGTAAGTGAGATGTGAAGTGTTGCTGTTTTAGCACACACAGCCACAGTTCGAATCCTGCCAGTGGTAGTAGTCTGCATACAGAATAATACCCCACAACTGTACAGATATATCCAGAATGTCTATTAAAGTGGCCCATATCTATTGACTATCATCCTGCCCCCCTGGGAAATCAGTGGGATGATCCCAGATATATAGGCAGCAAACAGGAAATACAACTGATTGACGCACATCTATGACAAACATCTGGCACACTAGCAACTCCCCAATACCTTATGTGATTAAGAAGCCATATATGTCCCATTTACACCCCAGCTTGTTAATCTGTGGTCAGAGTGTGTACAGTAACAGAGTGAGTAGTATGTGGTGAATACTAATGTGCAATCTGGAACTTTGTGTGGCAACAGTCAGGTAGTGCTAACAAACATTGCTCCCACAGGTACATTGGATACAAACAATGTGCTGATAAATACAGACCAATATAACCTGTACTGGTACTATCCACCCTGGTATTGTAGGGGATTCTGAGTGTTGCAGTTTCTCCGAATAAGAATGTATCACTGGTCACTGTCACCCACACTGTGCTACATAATACAACTGTGTAGGAAAGCATGTATATGTGTGTGTCAGGTCACTAAAGGTGGAAGAGGGCAATATTCTAGATATGTCCAGGGATACCAGCATGTGGTAAACACATGGCCAGAGTCTATGCAGAAAGAGATGGATAGCATAGTGCAAAACATCAACCCGGAATCCGGGCGTATGTGTACAAACAGTCAGTGTTAACAAACATTCCCTCCACATGTATGCCAGGTAATAGGTGTATAATGCAGATAAAACCGATTCATGTGTAATGGTGATGGCAGCCATATCAGTGTCCAGTATAGGTCTATAGGGTAGTGTAGTAAGACTTGTAAGGTACAGATAACAACACTGACTAGGACAGTAATGTTGAGTACAGGAATATACTACTTTTTAATTGACATCTTTCTCTCCCCCCACCTTATCTCCAACAATAACCAACATATCCACCCCAACTGGTATGTACTGACTTTGATAATGGCCAATCATTTGATAAATATTCTAATGGTCCCCACACATGTGCCATATTGAATTATTCCAACATTGTTGGCATGGTGCCATCAACTTGCCTGCATGCTGTTTTTATTACCACTGTGGTCCCATATATGCATGTGTTCTGTTTGTTATGCAACTGTTCCGTATCTGGTGTCTGGATTAATGAGAATATCTATGCATGGTGTAATACCTAACCCTGGAATGTATTGACTATTACGAACCCATATATGATGTTGAAATCTACACACTATAGTATACTTGGGAAGGCCGATCCCAGCGGACCCCCCTGTCCTGCCTCAGCTGGCCGAGGCAGCGGGCACCAGCATGTCTAGGGCCCAACCCTGCACCTCCCTGTCCATTGGTCCTGCACCACCTTTGGGTGGAACCACCTCAGGGGATGGGGCTCACCCCCTGGGATTGGGCGCAGGCAGTACCTGTCACCCATCGCCAGGTCGGGGTCATTGTGCGTAGAACGATCAGTGAGAAGTTTGGTGATCTTCTACTCCAGCTTGATGGCTCTGTGTCACAATTAGAGACTCAGTCTGGCTCTGTGGCTCAGCCCCCAGCACAGCCACCTTCTGGGCTGTGAAGGTGCAGTGGTGACTGCACATGGGTGGGGACCTCAGTCTCACTGTTACCACTAGGGGGCTTGTGGGCTTCCGATATCCCAACACCCCACCCCATCAAGGTGCTTACCCCCAAATGTGTCATATACCACCCCTGTATGTGTCTTGTCTGTTAACCTACCCATCCTACCTCCCCAAATATACCTTCTACCCATCCCCAACATCCCACTCTCACCTGCAAAATAAAAGGGCAATCTGTTTCCACAAAAAAATCTCGCCCAATACATAGCTGTCCATTTCGCACACATGTCCACTGGACACATGTAATCTGGTCTAACTGGCATCACAATGAATTTATGTTGTCCTCACCCCTCTCCCAGGGGTTTGAGGGTCCAAATCTACCTCCAAATTCAGTGAATTGCACAGCTGTTGCTGTAGAAGTAATGGGCAGCTATGGACCTTTCCTACACCCTGTCTGCACATGCCTAGGTATTTCCACTACTGTCTTACTCTCTTTGTGCCCCTTTTTCATCACTTTCCTATCAACCCTTTTTTCTTTTCTTTTAAAGAAATTAGCATGGGGGTAAGCGGCAGTACACACTTTTAAGCAGCAGTAAGTGGGTTTAAGCATGTTTGCGTGGGGGTAATCAATGTTTACATAGGTTAATCCATATAGCAGATAACTGAGTGTAAGACACTGTAACCAGAAGTTAGTAGTGCTTACCTCTGCGCAAACCTGCTTAAAATTGCTTTAAAGTGCCTTAATCACTCAGTATCCAACCACCGGTGTTCTGCCCAGCAACAGAAAAAAAAAACTCTGCAAGACTCGAACCCAGGACCCTGCACACCATGCACAAAGTGATTTGCCACTAAACCATGGCACATATACATAGCCCTGATGTTTTCACAAACATATCATCCAGCATAAGCAGTCAACAGTACAGGAAATGTAGCAATATCATACCACACAAGCTGTTAATTGAAGACGTCTGGACAGAGTGTGCACACATGTGCGTACACATAGGGATATAGCTCAAATACTGCTGTAATACACTTAAAATGTTGCTAGTTACACAGTTATATATATTAGAACACATATGTAGAAGGACATGAAGTCTGAAACACAAATGTGTTGGCACTATTTTCTGACTTCACTGCTGTGATCATTTATGTCAATTGCCAAGAGAATGAGGTACAGGCCCAAAATATGAGCTGAACATGCATGACCATATGGACAGATACAGAGCGGTAAATGTAGACAGCTAGATAGCTATATATATATATATATATGTGTGTGTATATATATATATATATATATATATATATATATATATATATATGTGTGTATATATATATATATATATATATATATATATATATATATATATATATATATATATATGCGTGTGTGTGTGTGTGTGTGTGTGTATAACCATGGCTTATCAACACACAACTTATGCTAAACCCCAGAAAAACTAAACTTTTACTTTTCTCAGCAAAACCACCTGATCCTGGCTTCAAAATCTTTGCAAAGGACGGCACATAAATAGAACTAGTGAAAACAGCTAAATTACTAGGATTAACAATAGACAACAAACTCACTTTCAAACTGCACATCTTAAATGCAGTAAAGAAAACCCACTTCAAATTAGGCAAACTATATAGACACAAACTCTATATGGATAAATCCACCAAATCAAAATTAGCCAATACCCTACTCATCCCCTCCCTTCTATATGGTAGTGCTATTTTTACCAATCTACACACAAGCCTTAGTAACAAACTAAATTCTTGTTACAATAAAATAGCCAAATTTGCCTCCGAAAAACCACACCACACTCATCACTGCCAAGCAATTACCAAACTAAAATGGCTCAAATTTTCCCACCATCTACACTACACCTAACTAACTGTAGCTCACAAGCTAATCAGTAACCCTAATCAATGCCCAGCTCTTAGTTCACTCCTAAAAACGTACACCCCCACAAGAATACTAAGATCTTCCTGTAAGCACATGCTTTCTGTTACAAAATCCAATAAAGGAGCCGGACAATGTCTGTTCTCCCATTCAATCGCCAAACTATGGAATATGTTACCATCCAAATTAACACAAACTGACCATCCAAAAAAATTCAAAGAAGCCCTAAAATCTCATTATCTAAATAATCCTTCCTGCTCATGCCTTAAAAGCAAACCTCCTTAAATAACATACACAACACAGACTCCTAGACTGGTATATGTTAAGTACACTAGATAATCACAAAAATAGTGTAAACTACACTGTCTGCAAATGAATTTACTGTATCAAAATCCAGGTGTTTCCACTGTTATAACATCTTAACCTATGTAATGTTTTCCTAATGCATTAACAATGTAAGCCTAAACATTTGTAAATTGTAAAATGCATTATTACTATTATATTTGTAATACTTTTAAATCTTATATTAAACTTTATCTTTTTTTGTAACTCTTTATCTCTTATTGTAATACTCTGAGGAGCTTTTCTCCCCGGCCCTCCACTGAAAATGGGTCTTTGACCCAGTAGACCTTCCCGGTCAACAAATGTTAATAAATAAATAAATATATATATATATATATATATATATATATATATATATATCACAAATCATCACATAACAGAAATTGTATATAGATAGATAAATGTATTCATATGTATTTATAAGCATGTTTCCAAATGCATCTTGATCGAATTGAAAACACTGAAACAGCAAAATATTGAAGCGGTATGTAAGGGAATTCTTTCCCTGGGAAAGAATTCGATTGGCCGCTCAGTAGTTTGCCATTTTTGGCACTGTAGTGCTGTCTCGGAGTTGGTATATTTAACATTGGGGGGTGTGGGGAGCATAGTTCCCCACTTAATGTCGTATATTAAAGTGTTTTCTCTTTTTTTTTTTTGTTGTTGGAACAGCGATTGTTTTCCCGTTGGAAAAAAATGGCTGTTCTGACAGTTTGGTTTTGTAAGATTTGGCTTACATGGGGTCGATTAATTACCGTTCGCTTACATAAGAGTTTGGTGATCTAATATAGACCTTATATAGATATATATATATATCTATATATATATATATATATATATATATATATATATATATATATATATATATATCTAAATATATATGGGTTTTACATATTTAATTATGTATGTGTATATATATATATATATATATATATATATATATATATATATATATATATATATATATATATATATATATATATATATATATATATATATATATATATATATATATATATATATATACATGTATAGATGTATGCATGGAGAGGGAGAGGTATATATATATATAGATATATATATATATATATATATATATATATATATATATATATATATATATATATATATATATATATACACACACACACACACACACACACACACACACACACACACACACACACACACACACACATACATCTAGATGTTAAAGTACATTTCCTATACTGTGGAATAATTGTGCTGGATGATATGTTTCTGAAACCATCAGATTTATGTGTATCTGTCATGGCTTAGTGCTAATTCACTTTGTCTATGGTCCCCTTGGTTTGAGGCTTGCAGGATCTGTTTATTTCGTTGCTGGGCAGAACACGGCCTGTTGGATACATAGTGATTAAGGCACTTTAAAACAGTTGTAAGCAGGTTTGCGCAAAGCTAAGTACTGCTAACCTCCGGTTACAGTGTCTTACACTCAGTTACCATCTAAATTGCTTAACCTGTGTAGGCAGTGCTTAGCTCTGCGCAAACCCATGCAAACCTGCTTACAACTGCTTTAAAGTGCCTTAATCACTCTGTATTCAACGGGCCGTGTTCTACCCAGCAACAAAATAAACAGCTCTTGCAAGGCTCAAACCAGGGACCCATGCAAACCCCAGACATGGTGATGTACCACTAAGCTATGACAGATAAAAAGAAATGTAATGTTTTCATAAACATATTATCCAGTCCTGTCATGCAACAGTGCAGAGAATGTATACAAACACCTAGATGTCTGTATGTGTAATTATAGTAATATCTAAATAGATACAACATATCTATATATGTATATATATATATATATATATATATATATATATATATATATATATATATATATATATTTCTAACACTATATACACATATATATATATATATATATATATATATATATCAACATATATATGACATATATACATATATACATGCATATGCCTAAACTGACACATATATGCATCTACACCTATATGTCAACATATACACAGCACATTACGTATAGGGTTGCCAACTTTTAAGCAGGCCAAAGTGGGACATGGGGGTGTGGCCACAACCTCTACCTTGACATCACCACCAGAGTGGTGAAGGTGATGCTGCTATGGGTATGACGGATGGCTGCTGGAGTGGCTAGCTGGTTGGTGGGAATAGCAGTTGAATGGATGAATGACTGGATGGATGGATGGTTGAATGAATGGATGCATGACTGGATGGATGACTGGCTGCATGAATGGATGGGTGGCTGGCTGCATGAATGGCTGGGGGCTGGATGGATGGCTAGCTGGAGTGGCTAGCTGGTTGGTGGGAGTAGCTGCTGGAGGGATGGCTTGATGGATGGATGCCTGGCTGGATGGATGACTAACTGCATGAATGAATGGATGGCTGGCTGCATGGATGGCTGGCTGACTGGCTGGCTGGATGGATGGAGGATGGCTGGCTGCCTGGATGGATGGAGGATGGCTGGCTGGCTGGCTAGCTGGATGGAGGACGAGAATCGCTGGCTGGCTGGAGGAGGATGGCTGGTTGGCTGGTTGGGTGGATGGATGGAGGAGGATGATGGCTGGCTGGCTGGATGGATGGATGGATGGATGGATGGATGGAGGAGGATGGCTGGATGGCTGGCTGGCTTGCTGGATGAAGGAGGAGGATGGCTGGCTTGCTAGAGTAGGATGGCTGGCTGGAGGAGGAGGATGGCTGGCTGGCTGGCTGGCTGGAGGAGGATGGCTGCCTGGCTGGCTTGCTGGAGGAGGAGGATGGCTGGCTGGATGGATGGATGGAGGAGGATGGCTTGCTGGGTCGCTTGTTATAAAAAAAAAAAATCTCGGTCTTTTTTTAGTGGCTGTAGAAGCGCTTCATACAAAGGGCTCTTCCTGCCCCAGTCCCCACCCCTTTCGTGAATTGCTGCCAATTGCTGCATGAATTAAAGCACCCGGACCTAACAGGCAGAAGCTTTGCCTGCAGGTCCGGGATGGTAACGTAACTGAATTGCCATGAAAAAGCCAGAAGTAGCTGAGACTTTTCCATGGCAATTCAGTGCGATCGCAAAAGCGGGACTTTTCAGGTCCCACTACTTGATACAGCGGGCAACGGGATAAGGTGGCTTAACCTGTGAGTGTCCCACTGACAACGGGACGGTTGGCAACCTTAATTACATATGTGTACACACACACACATATATATATATATATATATATATATATATATATATATATATATATATATATATATATATATATATATATATATATATATATATATACATATATATATATGTAGGTATATATGGACATAGTTATATATATGTTAGCAGATATATATATCTATATAGGTATGTATGGCCATACATCTGTAGATAGCAATGGCAGATTAACAAATACACATATATCCACGTGCACTGTTAATGGGTTTGAGAGGCCCCACACACTATACGTCTCGTACGAATAGGCATCCCCCACAGCCAAACACGTGCACCCTGCAATACACTACCAAGTACTGTCTGCCATCCATAGGAAATGTAATATGTGGAAGCCATCAACATCCCCTGGATACAGATAATATCTATATATATATATATATATATATATATA
The DNA here is from genome assembly GCF_019279795.1 of Protopterus annectens. Classification (NCBI taxonomy): domain Eukaryota; kingdom Metazoa; phylum Chordata; order Ceratodontiformes; family Protopteridae; genus Protopterus; species Protopterus annectens. The sequence continues at coordinate 1,225,758,570 of NC_056733.1, forward strand.
TATATATATATATATATATATATATATATATGTATATATACATGTGATTACACATATACACACAGAGATATATGTACAGTAAGATATATATGTAGAAGGTACACACAATATGGAACAGCCACTATGCCTACAGTTAACACCTGAACAACTGGACACTGTATGGGCCATCCATACAAATGTCAATCGTTGCCTGCAACATATACCCATAGAGAGGTCAAATGAAAGACACCACACACAGGTTTGCAGAAATGGGAAACCTTTCATTGTGTACTATTGCAGTTCTATATGCCAATGCCATATAGCTTTTCAGACACTGACAACCATATAAACACAATACTGCCACTGTGAAACAGTTACAATAATATGGTAGTTTGGAAAGGTTCACAACTGTTGCTGTCCAGGCCAAGCCCTTCAAATTGTACAATAGTGAACACAGACTGGGCCACAGGATACCAAACAATCAGCAGTATATACTGCAGGTGTGTAGTTCAGCAGCCTCTATCTACACTCTATACAAACTCAGTAGGTGGTAAAGATGTTAAGTGATCACATGGGTTGTCACTGTTACATAACAAGGCATAACTGACACCACCACGAGCACACCGACAAACAGAACAGTCTGTATGGCAGGAGGCAGTAGGCTTGCAATACCCCAATTCATGTAGGTAATGTAAATATAGGTGAAGTATATGGCACTGTACATCCAGATAGCTTGCGGCAGCTCACCCCGCTAACCCCACATTTTGTTACAGCCTAGGTCATTTATGGTGCTCCCCACCTAAACTCAATTATACAGGGCCATATACCACTGTTACATACACTGGTCTCTGGAGTGCATAAGGGTGCACATGTGTTGTGTAGGTGACACCCACACATATATGGCCCCAGCCCCACTGTATGTGTGGGGGATGCAACAGCAGTGGACTAATGGCAGCAATGGCAGTGTGATATACTCACAGACCACCACAGAACAACCCCCATCAGCATGACATATGTGCAAAGATTGGTATGTAGATGTAGGACAGAGGCTGGAACAGAGGCACATATGTGGAACCCTGTTGCCATACACTAAGCAAGTTGCAAGTGTTACAGGATAGTCTGCAACATACCTTTAGTCAGGGAATTGAGGTTAGAAACATAAATGGATGTAGCCATGTACTGATAGCATTCAACACACGCTGCCAGTGTAATATCTGCACAGGACCTGTGTGCTGGACAAACAAATCATGATAGGCATACCTCTGTCCAGCAAGAGGATAGGCCCACAGTAGTGAGCTATGTAGACAGACTGCATTCCAAGGTAAACTAGTATGTGCACACACACCCTGTAACACCAGTATTATACAAAGCATAACACAACTCTACTCACAGTATGTCTCTAGTTCCTGATCCTCCTACGAATATGTGGCCGGCCTGAGTGTGCAGGTTCTCCTATAAGAGGTATTGCTACCTGCTGTCTGTAACACTGATGCCCACATACAGGAAGGATGTTCATCACACAGGAAATGTAAAGGAAGCATGTCCACATGCTGTAGGGATTTACAGTGGGTGGTTGCCACGACAGTGATAATTGGAAGTAGTACACATGTGTAATCATACAAATATGGCTATCTGGATAAGTATATGTACATATATTTCCACCATATGTCCTGGACATGGAGTGTAGTCCTACCCCAGCCCCTATAGTCCCAAAGTCTTAGTGCAAGAGCATGTCAGGTATGTATAGCAGCTATATTAGTAGACTATTGCTACTGTCATAGGAATTGTCTTCACAGACATGATGTGTGTGGAAGGTCACATCTGCTTATAACATGTGTGCCATTGGCTGCTGACAGACATCCTAAGGAAATCATTGTTAAGTACCGCCTCTAGCATGTAAAGCCCCTGTGGAGTGTAGCAAAGATATTGGCCAATATATGTGGACCTCCGGACATACTCTGTACAGTCCAGAGGTATACACATAATCCCTTAGTGCACAGCATGTGTACCAGGCCTGACAATATGTATGTAGACAGCCTTGTAGATGGGTATAACACATAACGACTGGTATACATTTGTCACCATAGGTTTTGCATTCGCACACTCCTGTCTGGCCTGACACAGAATGACTGCTGGTATAGGGGTGCCATGGACACATGCTACCCACTAGATATTGACATACATCTGTACAGCATCCTACTGCTCTGTCTGACATACATGACTTTTAAGGGAGGCCCGGCAGCAGTACATCTGGCAAGTATCTGCACATGACATCTCACTGGGTAAGCACACTAAGCTGCTAGGCAAGTAAAAATGCACTGTGCAGGCTACAGGCAGACTGGCTCAACACTGGCCTACATCTCCTATGGGGGAATGCACATGTATCTGCATATATAGCAGGCTCAAAAGGCATGTCACATCACAGGGTAAGATACATCTGTGTGAAAGTGCATAACCACAACCAATTTGAACACAGCCACAGCCACATATGGTAAGCTAGCATAATATTACAGTATATGGACTATCTGCTCTACACCATCCTCATATGTGCCACTCACAGAATGACCCTACATATACTGGGCTGCTGCACAGTTTGGTCTGATGGCTGTCTGTGGTATGGGACATGTGTGTGTATGGCCCTACAAACATGTACACCAAACAGTACCATACAGTGGGGCAGCAGGTAACATAAGATAGAAGGGGAACTAGAACAATGACATCTACCACAGTCTGTCCACAGGCTACAGTACATATTAACAATACACACACTGCCGACATTCACCATCACTACACAGACCTCAGTACTGTACAAACATCCTTAGAATGTCCAGGTTATGTCATGAAATATACTCCCTACTGTACATAATGTGTAGCAATCAGATATATCACTGGCTTGTTTTCAGATATGACGACACTATTTATGGTGTACAGCACATATGCACCACTTCATGCACGACATATATACAAAGCTTGACAGAGGTGTGGCTGACAGCACATACATAGGGCCAATATAGATATGTTGCTGTGATAAGCTCATCCATTTACCATTGTAATGGGGTTTGTTGCAACATATGTCCTATGAGGGATATGAAGTCAGTAACTGTCATGGCCTTCACCATCTACAGACTTCAATCCTCACACTACCTTCTGCATTCCACAGACAGATGCACCATGGCTAACACATGAAACCAAAGGCATAACACTGCCCAGTCTGCAGATGACCCTGCAGATGGGGATTCCTCATATACATGAAACTAACATGGCAGGTATTACTACATGTACGACAGGCATATCCAGACAAACACTGTTAAACCAACATTACTCCAAATGCAGTATAGCAGCATTTACATGATTGCTTTACATTTTAAAATGCTACATAATAGTGATATTACTTCATTACAGGGTACAATTTTAGAAAGAGTGGAATGTTTACATAATGATGAAGATGTATTGAAACATAAGTTATTGTATAAGGAGAGTATTTATATTTTAAAGTATAAAACATTGGTACCTAAAGGCTTAAATAATGAGTTGAATTGGAAGTGTTTACTTTAAGGGGGTAATTTATTGTTTAATTATTAATTGAATGTAATTAATTATGTGTTATATAAAAATGTGTGTATTTTCTTGAGTGTTTGTTATTCCTTGAAGGTGGAGACACCGAAGCTCTAGAATAAAAAACAGAAATCTTGCTTTGCTGTTTGACTTTTTGTTTACCACAGTCGGTGGTTTCTTTTGGGTCAGAGTTGTTTGTGTTATATTGAAAGGAGGAAGGAGAGTGTTTTTGTATTTTCATTTTGGGGTATGGCTTCTGACCCGAATGTGGATGTCCCTCGTGTATTTCGAGAAGAATCTGTGTCTTTGCTGGGAGCGACTGGAGGTTTGGGATTCCAGGTGAGCTCCTAGAGGACTATGGAACATTACCTAAATGGTTTGATGAAAGTATTGGGACCAACTATGGAGAACTGACAAGTTAATACAGGTACTGGTCCCTTGTTTGAGACATTCATTAAGGAAAGGGCAAAAAGAGTATCTGACCCTTGTAATTCAGTAGGGCAGATGCTGAATGTAATACCTTCGGATAAGAGGGAATTATGTGACAAATATGAGAAACTTTTGGAAAAAGAAACAAGAACTTATTTTAATATTTTGGGACGGCAACGCTACATTGACCTTGATATTACACCTAAAGGTCTCCGGTTTGTTAAAAATCCTAGCACCCCTTTTGATTTGAATTGCCCTGTAGATAACCACTTTAAAGAGCACTGGTTAAAGGCTTCATACAAATGTGTAATTGAATGGGTGCATATTTTGTTGGAGAGAGATCAAGTGAAACACAAAAAATTAAGGCAGGAACTGGCGGCTCTTTCGCAAACCATTAGCAACTCTATGAACATACAGAACATTAATGCTTTTCTGGCGAGAACTAACAAAAAGTTGCTCTCTTTGGAAGCTGAGCTTGTTGAACATAAGAAACCTAAATTAACAAGAGACATTAATGAATATGAAGCAGGGCATGCCTTTTTGTTTTCTTCCAATCGGAAAGTAGGAAATCGGCAACGTCAAGCACGTCAAGTTCAAAAATGCTGACTCAACTTCGTTTGCTTCTTCAGAAGGGGAGAGCCATTATGAGATGGATGGAAGTGAAGAATTTCCTGAGTTACCCCAGCCACAATGACCAGAAGAGCATCGGCATACATTTCAGAGCCAGGGAGACAAGCAACAGTACCAGCAATAGTATCAGCAAGGGCAGAAACGGAACAGGAATTATGGGGCCAATGGCGGTAACTCAGAAGGAGGTTACAAAACGGACTTTAAGCAGGGACATAGTAATGGACATTACTACAACAAAAGGTTCAGACATTGAGGTATGTACTGAACCAAGTTTGTTGTTGAATTTATCATGATGTCATTTAACACAGGAACAAATGTCAATACTGAATTTGGGGCTTAAGTTTGTGCCTACTGTGTTACCTAGAGGACATATAGTTAAGTAAGAGATGTTCAGATTTATACGGAAAGTGTATCTGAAATATCATTTTGCCATGCATTTAAAAAGTAATAATGTAAGTAATAATTCTTTGCTTTGTGAATCTGATGACAGTTTTCTTTTCCTGTTATGAAGAAGCTGGGGAAATGTTTGATGGTAGCAATCCCAATGCATATTGTAAAACTGATGTATCAACTATACCAGTGTTCAACAAATTTATGCCACCTTTTGATAATACACGTATTTCTCAGTTTGGCTCCATGATAGGATTTGGAGGTGAAAATATTTGTGATAGTGTTTTGTTAAACAAACATGAGATACCTTATAATTTAACTTTAAATGAGTGGCAAGCTTTGAAAGTCCTGAGAAGTAGGAATGATATAGTAATAAAACCTTCGGATAAAGGGAACAAAATAGTGATTATGAACACGTTACAATATTATTGAATGTGTATGGAGCACTTGGAAAATGTTGATGTGTATGAGAAATGTGACAGGATCAAATATGAACAAGCAGTAATCAAATATGAGAAAATGTTAGATAAAAGTGTTAGGTTAGGCTATTTCACTGAGAAGGATGTCAGGGACAGGTTGTTTAACCGTAACAGTGAGATAGCTGTTTTCTTTTGTTTGCCTAAGGTGCAAAAAAGTATGGAGAATCCTCCTGGTAGACCTATTATCTCGGCTTGCAAATATTTTTTACATAATGTTGGTTTGGTATTACACAAAATATTGCTACCATATGTTCAGAGATCTCCAGCATATATACAGGATAGTTTTGACTTTTTAAGGAAAATTTCCCCTTTAACTTGGAATAAGGATAAATATTGGCTGGTGGTTGATGTTAAAAGTTTGTATACCACTATTAAGCATAGAGCTGGTTTGGAGGCTATTGCATATTTTTGGGGGAGATAGCCCCTTCTCGAATTTTGTAGTTGATAGTTTATGTTGGAAATGCATAAGAATCCTTTTGGCCTGTCATTTGATGGGCTTCAGAAAGGGAGTAAAGTGATATATTTGGACCTCGTTTTGGAGGGAATGGAAGGTGGAGATATTTCATCAAGTATACATAGAAAATTTGTTGATGGTAATCAATATTTACACATGACTAGTTGTCATCCACCTCATGTGTTGAGAGCTTTACCCTTTGGGGAAATATTACATATTTCAAGATTATGTAGTGATAAGAATTTATTGTTAAACGAGATAGGACAGACTAAGGATATGTTTTTGAGAGGGGGTTATGATCCAGATATTATGCAAGAAGCCCAGATGAGAGTATCGGATGAAATAAGTATAGGTAAGAATGTGAGCGGTAGTATCAACAAGTATATGTATAGAATGTAATGGATCCAATCTATTATGTGTCTATTTATAACATTAAAAGTGAAGAGGTGAGGACACTAATAGAGTACTACTGGAAATATTTGATGGAGGACAGGATTTTGGCAGATATTTTGCCTAGGAAACCTTTTTTCTCCTACAAGAGGGGAAAAAATTTGAGAGATATAGTAGTACATGACAAATTTTGTATGCCAGCTGTGGATATACCAGATACACCATCAGTTAAAGGAACATTATGTTGTAACAAGTGCAGCATATGTACACATATTGTAAATGTGTTCCATAACATGAACGGAGTTAAGTTTGAATCTAGGGGCACCTATTCATGTAGAAGTAAGGGAGTTATATATGCCCTGAGGTGCCCATGTCAGTTATATTACATAGGGGACACTAAATGTGAATTTCGTATCAGATTCATGTAGCATTTAAGGGTTATTAAGAATATAAGGGAAGACAAAATGATTGCTTTACATTTAAAAATGCTACATAATAGTGATATTTGTACTATTATGATAATCATTTTGAAAAATAATTATTTCATTTTTAATGGTATTTTTTATCAACAAATATCGGGAGTTGCCATGGGAGCGAGGGTGGCTCCTGCATTTGCGAATTTGGTAATGGCTAGTTGGGAGAAAAAATTTTTGATTACCAATAGGAAAATGGAGAAAGTCGTTACATTGACAATTTGTTTTTTCTTTGGAAGGGGGCTATGAAGCTTTTGTTGACTTTGTGTCAGAGTTCAATGATTCTACCAATTTTTTAAAATTCACTATTACAGGATTTGGTAGTAGTTTAGATTTCTTGGATTTGCATTTGTCTTATGACTACTTGAATAAATGCTTTAACAGTTGTATATACAGAAAAAGTGTATTTGCTAATCAGTATTTACATAGCAACAATTTGCATCCAGTACACATAAAAAAAGGGGTGGTCAAAGGACAAATGATTCGGTTAAGTAGACTTACATCTGATGACAACATATTTATGAAGGAATTGGTCACTTTAGAGTGTTTTTTCATTGTTAGAGGTTATGAAACTAAATGGCTCAAGAGGATTGAAGAGGAAGTAGTTCTTCTAAGAAATACCAAGGCCATTCCTATATTGAAAGGAAAGGCTGGCCATATAGGGTTAGGTTATATCCCTTCAAATGTTCAAGATGAAAAGACTGCTACCAAATATAGTTGTTCTTTTCCTTTGCCTATCACGAATGAGATAGGGGTTATTAGAAGTATTATTATAGATAATTGGAAGATATTGTTAGGAAATTCGAATTTAATTAAAGTCATTGGTTCTAGTTCATATTTTACTTATAAAAAAGGTTTTAATTTAAAAAGTTTGTTGGAACGTGGACCCAAAATGTCATGCAATAATAGGGGGTCCAGAATACACAAAAAAGGTACTTATGCATGTAACAATTGTAGGCAGTATAGATTTGTCAGTAACACTTCTTCTGTTCATTTTAAACACATCAACAAAACTATCTGGACTAAAAGTTTTTATGACTGTAATAGTAGTTTGATTGTTTATGTGGCTCAATGCCTTTCCTGTACAGGATTTTATATAGGGAAAACTGTTAGATGTTTTAAAAGGAGCATATATGAACATCAACTAGCTATAAAAAAAAGGAGATGATAAAAATGCCTTAGCTAGACATGCTAAAGTATGTCCATCTTTCAAGAAATTTGTTTATTCAGTTATTGATAGTGTAGACTGTGATGCATTTTCTGGTGATTTTAAAACCAGATTCGAATGTAAGGAAAGCACTTGGCAAATCAGTTTAGGTGCTGATATAATGCCAGGCCTAAACGAAGTTATTAATTTTAAATGTTTTTTTGCAATATATGTAAATTTATTTAATTTTTTCATATATACACACATTTTTAGTAGTTTATGTTAATTATTTCAAGTGAATAGTTTATGTATATATTTATTGAGTTTTTGAATGTAATTTTTTATTGACCATTTTTCGTTGGTTCTTTAAATTTTTATTGAAATTTTCCATGTGACTATCTGAAAAGGTTATATAATATTATTAAATGGGTAGATGGTTATTCTGAAGAAGTTCACGTTTATTAAAGTGAATGAAAGCTTATATGAAGTGTCCGTGCTTTCCTGACGATAGTTGTTGCCAACTTGTTGTTTCATAAATTTTGAGTATCAGTGATATTACTTTATTACAGGGTACAATTTTAGAAAGAGTGGAATGTTTACATAATGATGAAGACGTATTGAAACATAAGTTATTGTATAAGGAAAGTATTTATATTTTAAAGTATAAAACATTGGTACCTAAAGGCTTAAATAACGAGTTGAATTGGAAGTGTTTACTTTAAGGGGGTAATTTATTGTTTAATTATTAATTGAAGGTGGGGACACCGAAGCATTAAAATAAAGAACAGAAATCTTGCTTTGCTGTTTGACTTTTTGTTTACCACAGTCGGTGGTTTCTTCTGGGTCAGAGTTGTTTGTGTTATAACAGCACTTACAGTCTGTAGTCAGGTCAGGCACATCCCCCTCCTGTTTGTTGGCTTTTTCCACAGTGTATGTTGTTAGAGGTAAATCCCCAATCCATCTGAGATGCTGTCTGCCAAACAACAGATCTAGTTCCTGCTCACAGTGAATGAAAAGGGCCAACACCGCCATGATGTTCCTAGATATTGGAGTGCGTTTCCATGCAATTGGCTATGGGAATGTTACCACAGCTGTTCCACATGTAATCAGCTAGGGGAGGTATGCAAGTCATGCAGAGGCCATCAGCTGATCATGAGCATCACTTAAAATACACATGTTGCTGCCTAAGCAAAGCAAATGTGGGTCTCCACATCCACCAGAGAGGGAGTGGGGAAGGCAGACAGAGGCAAATACATGTCAGGCAGGGGTGGGGGAGTAAAACTGTAGCATGTTTGTGTTACACACCTACCAGCACAGGGTATCAAACCCCTGGCAACTATGTAGTGCTATCACAGTTCAATGCAGTTATTGGATGCGCCACATGGCTTATCTGCTGTAGCATACTCAGAACATATAGGTGATAGTGAGTGACATTTGCAACAGGGATATGGTAGATATACGGTAGGTGACATACACGTGCCTGTCCGCATGAACAGGTGCCAGTGTCAACACAGCCACACTCTCTCAGGGAAGCACACACATTGACACACTTGGCAGAGCCAGGAGTATAACTCATCACTAGTGGGATTGCCACAACACATCAATGCGCAGGTATCACATGCACCACATGGGTCATACAGAGATCGTATGGGCAAAGTTTATGAGAAGGTGTTAGACATCAGACAGCATGTTTCAGTATGCCCAGGGGGGGTTGTAGTGAGTGTGGATGTGGACATACACACCATACAACACACACACAAGCACACTGGGTGCCAGTACTGACATGCCTGGATGTATGTCTGCACGGGTGTGTGGTGGTCAACTGTGGCAGCAGGCTATACAAGGGTAGGTGACGGATATACCTTGGCATCAGGTCACATGACAATGGTCTGCATTGTGGCTCAGGGCTGTCAATTCTGCATTTGCCCACAAAGGTGGGTATTGTATCCCCCATCCAGTCACCTGGGTGGCTATTGTGTGTGGCCAATGCTGTGCATGACTTGCCATGTATGTACTCCTTACTCCATGACATGGATGGTGTCTAGGATGTGCACACCTCCCAGACACCATCCATGACATGGGTGGTGTCTAGGATGTGCACACCTCCCACATGTATGTACAGTGACATGTGGAACTGTACCTGGGGTATCTGGCCCCTGTTCTGAACACAGATTATCATCCGATGTGCCAGTCTTGCTCACCTGTGGCAGGTACTGGTAATGGGCAGCAGGTTTACCCTGCACCTACATTGATAACATGCTAACAGCATTCTCTGGTGTCAGTGGCATCTATCCATACAGGACAAGTTGTCAGGCATGGTATGTCTGTTGTGGTTCACATGTGAAGGTACAACAGGTGGTGCAGATGTCCATTGGGGAACATGGGGGAGGTGCACTGTCTACATGTAAGCGCATATTGGACAGATGGGCAGGGTGACATTCCCTCTGTAGCCCACTGCTATCACTCCATAGTTACTACTGGTGGCCAATATGCAGTGTACTGCCCACGTATTCTCTGTTGCCTAGGCATATGTGTGTATGAAACATGGGCTGAGAGTGTGCTCTGGGTAATATTGGGGTTGCTAACTGTGATTGTCTGGCCTTGATGTCACATGAATGGGTATGGCTTTGCACCCCAGCCTCTCACCTATTTAACATCTGTTATCCCAGTACAGTTGACACGGTGATATATCGTAGGGCCACCATATAAGAAATATGCAAAAACCACTCCACGTTGATCAGAGGTGTCACACACTCACAGCCACCTCTACACAGGATATAAGTTACAAACACAAACACACCTGTCATGTGGGAATAGAACCCCTATCTAACTAGTTGATTACACTACACACTATGCAGGTATAGTACTCGCCACAGACATTACTTAAGTATTCCTTCCCCAAAGGTCTATTTCACAATGAATGACATCAGCAGGATTACCAAAGTAGGGCATTTCAAATGTACTGTGAGTGAGTAGCCTAAAATGCATTGCTCAATACACAGACAGTGAGACACACAAAAAACATCCACAACTGACATGGGTGGGTATAGCACCCATTACCAAGGTCTATACTACACTACAGCATGGAGATGTTATAGGATGCACCACGGTGTTTACTAGAGAACTCCTTCCCCAAAGGTGTATTTCACAAGGGGTGACATCAGCAAGATTAATTTACTGCGGGTGACTAGCCTAAAATGCATTGCTCTGTGCACAGACATTATCATAATCCAGCAGTATGCAGTTACCAGACATGTTACAGAGATTACTGGGCTACAATATTCCCAGAGGTGTATTTCTAGGTGGGTGACATCAGCAGCCTTGCCAAAGTTGAGTATATGAATTGTAAGGAGTGTGAGTACCCTAAAAAACATTGTTCTTTACTCAGTCAGACACACAGTTGTCAAGTCTGGGGTTAGAACACCTACCTAATTACATTATCACACTACAGCAATACACAGTTACAAGACATGCTATGGAGATTACTGGGCTGCATTCTTCCCAGAGGTGTATTTCTAGGTGGGTGACATCAGCAGCCTTGCCAAAGTTAAGTATATGACTTGTAAGGAGTGTGAGTACTCTAAAAAGCATTGTTCTCTCCTCAGTCAGATGGACAAACAGACACCTGCACACACAATTGCCATGCCTGGAGTTAGAACACCTACCTAACTACTTAATCACACTACAGTAGTATGCAGTTATAGGATTTGCTATGGAGATTAATGGGTTACAACCTTCCCAGTGGTGTATTTCTAGTTGAGTGACATCAGCAGCCTTGCAAAAGTTGAGTATATGAATTGTAAGGAGTGTGAGTACTGTAAAAAGCATTGTTCTCTACTCAGTCTGACACACGCACAAAGTTGCGAGGTTTTCGGTTAGAACACCTACCTAACTACTTTATCACACTACAACAGTATGCAGTTACTGGATGCACTACAGAGATTACTGGATTGCAGCCTTCACAGAGGTGTATTTCTAGTTGGGTGATATCAGCAGCCTTGCCAAAGTTGAGTATATGAATTGTAAGGAGTGTGAGTACTGTAAAAAGCATTGTTCTCTACTCAGTCAGAGAAAGACAGACAGACACACACACACACACACACACACACACACACACACACACACACACACACACAGTTGCCAGATCTGGGGTTAGAACACCTACCTAAGTACTTTATCACACTACAACAGTATGCAGTTACAGAACACACTATGGGGTGACAACTCACCCAAAGGTGTATTTCACATTGGATGACCTCAGAAGGCTTGTCATAGTAGGGCTATGGGGAGGTCAGTGTGTGCATGGGCCATAACCCATTCATCTAGGGGTTGACATGCCACATGTGGGCACACAGGGTCATATGTCACAGGTACTTGTATACAGCTACTAGATGACTACTTCCTTGTACAGTCATATTGCACAGCTGGAACATGCACCACATAGTCTGTAATGCTGACAGATACTGGTGGCTAGTATCTGCAGTGGTTGACATCTGCACCTCATGTGTTTGGGGCCCTTTGGCTGTGTGCTGGGTGGGACAGGCCTGGATGGCTCCTTGTCACAGTGACCCTATTCCACACATCTATGTACATCTACCTTTGGCTTATTTTAGTGTGTTGTCCTGACATATATGTCTGTATTCCTATCCACTATGTGTGCAAGGCATGAGTGGTGCATACTGAGAAGTGTCTGTGCTAACAACTGCAACTGCCAGATATGTCTGGTACACTGGTGTTTGCAGTCATGGCATTTATGTGTTTAAGTGTGTGAGTATGCCCAGTATGACATTTCAGTATGCTGTTGACTGACATTGCCTTCATTTCTCTGTGTGTGTGAGCATGCCCAGTATGGCCATCTGTATTGCATGTGTAGATCAAGTGTAGGTAGTTTGTAGTGCGGTTCTGACCTTTGTGTTGTACACCGACAGGTAGCATGATGTGTGCAGGGTATCCATCAGTTAGTTGGCATCAACTGTTGCTACATTTCTGCATTGCAGGGGGGACACCTGACTGTTTCTACATTTCTACACAGGTTTTTTTTGGGGGGGCACACCTGACTGTTACAATATTTGTATGTAGGATGGAGGGGGCACACCTGACAATTTCTACATTTCTACACAGGAGTGGGGGGGGCACACCTGACTGTTACTATAAGTCTACGTAGGATGGGGGGCCACACCTGACACTTGTACATATTTGCTAGGACTGTACTGGTATGTCGAGTACTCCATTTCAATCTGTAGTCTTACCTATCGTGCTGGCTAGAGGCATACCAGTGTACTACAGATCTTAGCTTTTAATTACCTACATATTAGTTTCTGGTTTCCTAGCCTTCACAACTGACATCCAACTGCCTGGCCTGCTGTAGTCTGTCTGGGTAAGAGTGGGGGTGGGGTTACTCATAGGCCTCATTCAGAGGCCATAGTACAGCATTTATTTGTGTTTGTCTAAACCTGTCCTACTGGCTGTGACTGTTGTTGGGTATGTGACTCCCCCGACTGGCATGTGTGAGTCACTTACCTTGTGGGTGTCCCAGTATTGAGGGGGGTGGTGGTGTAGAGCTGCCTACGTCAGATGCACATAGTACACTCCCTATACATGGTTCAGCACAGGTAGTGTCATGTTTGGCATCCCTTTTACTGTATGTGCAAGTCAGAGAGAGGTGTCATTCCCTGAGTCCCTACCATGTCAGTGCATGTGCTATGCTTTGCCTCTTTGCCAATGCCAGGGCATACTGGGCATGCCTCCTTCTGCCTACTGGAGCAGGCTCAGGTTGTTCCTTCTCTGAGTCACTCTGTGCCTGTGCAAGCCTTGGCAATGGTGGGGGTCTGTGTGGCCCTGCCCCATGCTGTTCCTGCTGCAGCTGTTTCTGCAGGATCATATTGTGTAGTATGGCACATACAAGGATGATTTGGGTACATGTAGTTGGTGAGCACTGCAAGGCTCCACCAGAAGTGTCCAGGCACCGGAACTGTGACTTGAGCATCCCAAACACATGCTCTATTATGATTCTTGTTTGTGCGTGTGCCTCATTATGGAGTTCTTGCTCAGGTGTGTGTGCATTTCTGATGGGTGTCATCAGCCATGGCTCCAGTGCGTATCCAGCATCCCCCAGTAGGTGACCATGTGGGTTGTCCCCATTGGCAAATCTCTGGTACAGCTGTGTCAGATGCCAGATGTGGAAATCATGATAGCTTCCAGGGCAGCCAGCACACACATTCATTATTATGCCCTGGGCATCGCACATGACCTGGCAGTTGATGGAGGGGAAGCCCTTACGGTTGATGTAGACCCTACCCCGCTTACCGGGTGGTGCTTTGATTCATATGTGTGTACAGTCTATTGCACCCACTACCTGAGGATATTCTGCTATTTGGTGGAAGAGACACATATTGCTGGCCAACGTCTCACGGGTGTTGGGAATATATACATGCTCACTGGCATGTGCTGACATGGCATCCAGGAACTGGTGGAGTACCCTGGATGCTGATGCCTGTGAAATCCCCATCATATCCCCAGTCGGCCTTTGCAAGATACCCGTAGCTAGTATTCTTAGGCCTACACATACCTTGGTATCCACTGGGATGGGTTCCCCTCTGTTAGTTCTATGTGTGAGGCGTAGCTGGCACAGCTCAACAATTTGCTGTAGGAGGTCCCTGTCAACCCTATAACACTCCACTATCTCCAGCTCATGTAGCCCTTGGTAGGTTACCCTGGGTCTGTACACTCTTCTCCCTCTCCTCACTGTGGGTTGCTCAGCAGCATTCACATCCTCACCATCCTTAGCCTCTTGCACATGCTGGTTTATGATAGCAAAAGCAGCCCCTAACATTTTTTGTTTTGCTTTTTTATTTTTTAAAATTTCCCCATTTGTATACACCGGTGGAGTAGAGTTTTGGGGAAAAAACAAGGGGGAAAGGTGTTTTCATAGTTTATATTGGTGTTCTGGCCTGAGTTGGGCTGCTGCATGTGTAATTGGTTGATTCTGATACATTTCACCTGCCAACTATGCTAGTTCTCCTTGGTTACCTTCCTACTGCTGGTTTCCCTTCCTATTGCCTTCCTGTTTAAGCCCAGGGATGAGCTGCACACACACACTGCACAGATGTGAACGGAGCTGCTATTTTCTGGGTTTTTTTTGTTTTTTTTTTACACCTGGTGCACGCCAAGCAAACGTAAGCAGGTTTTACAGGATTTTGGCTTGTTCTACCTGTGTACACCATGATTTTCTTGGTGTAAGATAGTACAGCCCTAGACACACCCTCTGCCTTAGCTTAGCATAGCTAAGGGCAAACACAGGCCACAGTGCTCCAATTAGCTTAAAGCATGCCTGACACACCCCCTTCTGATGTCAGCTATGTCTAGGGCTTACACTCATGGTTTTCCTAGTCCTACACTCTTGGGTGCAGGCTTGCACTGACAGGGAATCTGGGATTCTCTATCATTCCCCTCATTTGCATAGGATTGCCTGCTAATCCTTAGTTACATGTCCCACACTCAGCCTTCCCCCTTAGCAACCAGTCTGCATTGGTCATGTTGTATTCTGTCTGCCATTGACTATTATGGCAAAATAATGATTTTCTTCTTAATGGTTGTTTTAGTTTTTTTTTTTTTTATTTATAGCCCGATCCTGTTTGTGCACCACTGCCCTTATCTTAAACGGCCGATATCAGCCAAAAAAAAAAAAAAGTTAAATATTTCATTTTTACACTGTTTTCCATGCCAGTAGCCACTTATATGGCCATTGGCATGGATTACACATCATATGCACACTTTATTTGGGGCTGTCATGCCTCCGTTTTGTACTTTGCAGAAATGTACTTGGTTACTAACCGAGTACATTTCTGCAGACTGCACTCGTCCTGCACGGACAGCTGCCAGCTTCCTGGATCACAAATTACCGTCATTTGCATGGTTTTCACCTGCAAATGAGGGTAATTTGCATACAGGAGCTCGGTCCATGCAGAATAAGTCTAAGAGCTCACATGCACATCCCGGGAGCTCACTCCTGGATCACACGTTGGCCATATTGCCGAAAATAGCTCTTAGACTAATCTTGCATGCAATGCAGGGTTTCATAAAGCCAGGGGACAGCGTTCAAACATAAATGATATGGAAAGCCTGACAATAGGAAGATGCAGCAGTATTAACATAAATGATTATCATAACAGTTATTATTACTATTGTAGAGATTATGGAATATGGTAACATATCGGTGAAGGCGTAGGATAGTACAAGTAGAGAAGCATAGGGTGTGGCAAAGGGGATAGTAGGAATAGATGTGGAAGAGATATGAGAGTAACCTCAGGGGGTATGTGTAGAGGAAGGGAGGATAGGGTAAATTAGTAGTGGGGTTAGAGAAAGTAGAGGTAGATTAGAGGTGGGTAAATGATGAAAATGTTTACATTCAATTTCCTGAAATTTAATCAATATTTCTCATAAGAAAATAGATTTATGGTTAAAGGAGTTGTGGTAAGAAGACATTTCGTTTTTTAAGGAATAACCACCCCATTATCCCCATAACAACTCTCTAACTTAACAGTAATGTACTAGTTTCTTGCTCACAAACTTGCAATGTCATTCTTGTTCTGTACATTACTTTGTAAATAATTGTTGCTGTAATCCACCTGTTTAACATTTTTATATTCTACTACACACTGTTAAAATTGTGGATCCCTCTACAGGGACACACCTTACTTACTTGTAATATTTGCTTGCTATATATGTTTTGCTTGTGATGTATGTTTTTATCTGCATAATTGGAGCTTTTCTCCCCCCTGTTAAAATTGTACATTCCTCTTGAATGCCAAACCTTTTTTACTTTGTAAAACCCTTAGCATGTATGTATGTTTTTGTTTGTATGTTTGGAGATTTTCTCCCCAGGCCTCCACTGAAAATGGACATGTATCCAGTTGGACTATCCCGGTCACTAATTGTAAAATAAAATAAATAAATAAATTATTCCCAAAGTTTTTATAATACCTAAAATTCATACAGATACATTGAATCCAACTTCTAGGCCGATTATTTCTGCAAACTGATCCAAAACACATCCTTTGACTATTTTAGTGGATAAATTACTTAAACAGTTTTTTTTTCTACAATGAATCATTTGTTAAAAGATTCATGGGATTTCTTGGGAAGAATTAAGAAAGAGTATTTCCTTGAGAATATCCTGTTTGTAACCATTGATGTGGTAGATCTGTTTAAGAGCATTCCACAAAAAGACGGAATGGATTTGTTTTATGAAGTACTATTAACTCTTCAATGTTTCGATGACAGGGATATTACATTTTTTTATGGAATGCATCAAAATAATTATATATATATATATATATATATATATATATATATATATATATATATATATACATATTTTGTTTAAGAGGAAACTTACAAAGCAGATTTATTTATTTATTTATATTTGTTGACCGGGATTATCTGACTGGACCTAGGTCCATTTTCAGTGGAGGCCCGGGGAGAAAAGCTCCACAGTTAAAATAAACAGACAGTAGTTACATTGGATTACATACCGATTAACAATTTACATAGCAATTACTTACAACATATTTATAGATGAAGAACATAGTACATCAGTAGACAACTAGAATCTTTATCTGTGAAGTACATAACAGACATTAACAAATGTTACAAGAAGAAGTTCCTGCTGTATAATAAGTACTGGCTTATGAGCATCTGAGCTTCCTATAATCAAGGTAGTTAGTGGAGTGGAAAGAAAGGTAGTGTTTGGATGGGGTGGGTGATATTAGAGTGGGAGTTGAAAGGGCAGAGCCAGCATGTTTTTAGGTGCACTTTTAGTAAAGTTTTGAAGTTGGTGCATGATGGTATGGAGGTAATCGTGGGTGGGAGGGAGTTCCATAATTTGGCTATGGTGCAAGAGAATAGTGCTTCACCAGCAGAGTTATTGGCTTTAGTGATCTGCAAGTGATTTTTGTTGCTGGATCTTAGTGGTCTGGTGGTGCGATAGGGTTGGATTAGATTCTGGAGGGATAGGACATTTAATGGATGGTTTACTAATTTGTGGGCGAGTGAGAGTTGATACCATTGAAGGAGGTGAGGGAGTTCAAGCCAGCCCAGTTCAGAAAGTGAGAGACAGTGGCGACTACGGTAGGATGCCCCTGTGGCGAATTTGGCGATTTTGTTGTAGCAGGTCTCTAGCTTGTTTAGATTGCATTGCTTTAGGTTGGTATATATTGGAGAGGCATAAAGTAGGGTGGAGATAAGGTGGGAATTTGCTTTTGAGATCTTTGCTGCTTTGGTGAGAAGTTGCTTATTTCTGTATAGCGCTCCTAGTTTTTTTGTGGACTTTTTTTTATGGTCATGGATATGTGAATGTCAAACTTTAGTTTATTGTCTATTTCCACTCCTAGCAATTTGGTGTGTTCAGTTGGGTATATAGTGGTGTTGTCTTTTGCTGTGATGTTAAATTGAGAGTTGTTTTGAGTATGGTTGGTGGGTTGGAAGATGAGTAGTTTAGTTTTGTTTGGGTTGAGTATTAATTGGGCATCAGATAACCAAGTTTCAATAGAGGAAAAGGCTTCCTGTGTGACTTTTTGCAGTTTGGGTAGGGACTGTGCTGAGCAGATGATGGTTGAGTCATCTGCGTATTGTATGAGTGTGCCATGTTTGGTGGCAGAGGCTAGATTATTGGTGAAAACAGAGAAGAGTAGGGGTCCAAGGATGGATCCTTGGGGAACCCCTATGGAGACAGGTAGTTGGGGATATATGTCATTCTGCCATACAATGGATTGTTGGCGGTCAGACAGGTAACTCTGAAACCAGTTGGTGACTGATTGTGAGAAGGATAGGTAATTTTGGACAGAGATAAGTTGTTTGTGTGGGACCATATCAAATGCTTTAGATAGGTTTAGCAAAGTAGCAGAGGAGAGATAGCCATTGTTTTTATGCTGAAGGATAGTGTTAGTAAAGGAGAGTAAGGCAGTGGTGGTGCTATGATTTGGTCGGAAACCATGCTTAGTATTGCAAAGGAGTATGTTAGTAAGGAGGTATCCTGAGACCTGACAGTGTATGCATCTCTCTAGTATTTTGGAGAGTGGAGAGAGAATAGCTATAGGGCAGTAATTGGTTAGTTCTGTGGAGGGCCTGCTTTTGTGGAGGGGAATTATATGTGATACTTTCCACAGTGTGGGAACGTAACTTTCTGACAGAGATCGGTTAATCAAGATGGATACTGGATAGGCCAGAGCATCAGCTGCGATTTGTAGGTATTCACTTGTGAGGTTGTCTGCTGCTGATCTGGTGGTCTTAAGTTTAGTTAAGAGTTTTTTTTTATGTTGGAGGTAGGTACAGGAGGAAAAGAGAAGGCAGTGGGGAGATTACTAGTTGAAGGTGTGGGTTGGAGGGGAGGGGGGTTGTGTTGTTTAGCTAGTGATAGTATGGTTTGTGTGAAGTGTGTGTTGAATGAGGTAGCAATATTTTCCGAGGAGTGAGAGATGTTAGGAGGAAGGGTACTGACTTTACCTGGGTGGAGGATGGAGTTTATGGTGGACCAGAATTGTTTGGGGCTGTGTTGGGAAAAGTCTAGGGCAGACTGGTAGTATTGGAATTTGTCCTGTTTTATTAGCTTTTTGACTCTATTGCGTAATTCTCGGAATTTCTGTCTAGTTGAGGGGGTTTTGGTTTTGCGCCAGTGCTCCCAGGCTTTATCCCTGTTTTTCATTTCTGACTTAGTGGTTTTCTGTAGCCATGGGGAGGGTTGTGCTTTGATTCTGGAAAGTCTTATGGGGGCATGGTAATTAAAGATGCTCAGGAAGTTAGTATTAACAAATTCAGCTGCATCATCAAGACTGAGGTACTTTGGAGGTTGCCAGTTACATTCTTTGAGGGATGAGATGAATGTGAGTGGGTTAAAGTTTAATTTTTTATGTATTTGACGTTAGATGACAGGTTTAGCTTGGTATAGGTATTTTTTGAGTAGGAATGTTGGGGAGTGATCACTGAGGCTATCTGATAAGCAGCCTGTTATATATGACTGGGGTCTCTTACTGACTAGTATCT
Organism: Protopterus annectens; assembly: GCF_019279795.1. NCBI lineage: Eukaryota > Metazoa > Chordata > Ceratodontiformes > Protopteridae > Protopterus > Protopterus annectens. Next base: position 1,225,778,535 of record NC_056733.1, read on the forward strand.
AGTCCAGGGTAGTGTGCTTGCTGGAGTTTTTATTTATCCTGGTTGGCGACTGGACTAGTTGGGTGAAGCCATGAAGGTTTACATGATGGGTTGGATGGTTGCCAGAACAGGATTGCTAGTCAATATTGAAATCACCTAAAATTATAGTTTCTTGGGGGAGATGGTGGGTAGACCAGCTGAGGAGGTTTTCTAGTGGAGGGATGTTTTGGCCAGATAAATGAGATGGCAATGGTGACAGTTTTTGCATCAATTTTTGCTAATTTGATCATGTATTCCTGCACATTTTTTTATAACTAGTGTTAATCTGCATGTTATATTTTTGGACGATATTTTGACTGGAAGATTTTATTAAGTATATACATTACACCACCCGATGTTTATGTTTACGTATATTTTTTAATGAAGAAGGTATAAATTGTTTAGACTCAAAAATCTATAAGAACGGTGGTGGGGTCCTCCACCATTTGTAGGAAAGAAATCTTTTGTAATAGCTATTTCCATTATAATAGTTTTCACCCTCATAAACCAAAGAGAGGACAATTCATTAGACAGGCTAGGATGCTTCCTGATGACAATGTTTCCATCAAGAAGTTCACAATTTAGTCAATATGTTTTCAGAAAGGGGTTACCCAAATAAACTAATAGATGACATTTTGAAGAAATATCTGAGAGAAGGAAAACTTGTTTATAGCCACCAATATGAGTGTGGTTACTCCATGAAGATGATGATAAACCCATAGTGCAGAAATCATTAACCAAAGAAACTGTTGAAAAGAACAAATTCAATAATACAATGATCTTACAGCATAATTTAGGGAGTAATTGGGTTAAGGATATTGTGTTTAAAAATTGGATTTTTGTAAAAGGTTTTTTTGTGTCTTTCGGCTTTTCCCGGTTAGGGGTCGCCACAGCGGAACTCCGGTCTGCTAATGATTGGTAGTGAATTTTTACATACCGGGTTACCAGCCCTGACGCACAACCTTCAACGAAGGCACACCCCATTCACGTATGCCTCCACACAGAAGACGGTCTAGCTGAGAATCGAACGGGACAACATCTTACTATGAGGCGACAATGCTACCGCAGCACCACCACCGCGTTTTTGTAAAAGGTAATCCAACTAAATCAACCCTAGTAAGTGATAAACTATTTTTTTAACAAGTCAGACAAAATGGGAAAAGAGCATTGGAAACTAAATCAGCCACACAGAAAAATATTGACAGTAACAAAATGGCAACTTAACAAATGTGGCACTTGTATATAATGTCCCTATATAGTTATAGGTAAACAGTATGTGTTAAATATACGGGTATGTGGTTAAACCAAAATATGGGAGTTATCTCAGTAAAGGTTTAGTGAAGTTAGCTACTTGTTCCACATGCGGTGTATTTTATGTTGGAAAAATGTTGAGATTATTGCAGAAAAGTATTTATGAGCATCTTTATGATATTTTAAAGATGAACAATAAGAGTGCATTGTATAAACTCTCCAATAAATGTAAACAGTTTGAAGTGTTTTTTATTTTATATTTTAGAAATTGTTGAACATAATCCTAAGGGGGGGGGGGCATGGGATAGCACTACTGAGCATATGGAGCTCTTATGACAAATAAGGCTCAATTCTTCGCAAAGTCCAGGGTTAAATGAACAAGTATATTTACCCCCCCTTATTGAATATGTAAGCAAATTATGATATTTTGCACAATATATTTTTTTAAATTTAAGAAGTGTTTTAACATATATTTTTAATTTACATATTTTTTGCACATAATGTATTTAATATTTATGGAACATATTTTATTTAGATCGGTGTTAATACAGTTTTTACATGGTAGGTCTTACAATAGGCAATGTCTCTTTAAATAAATACATCAGTTAATGGGACAGCAAATATAAATCTCACTTCAGTAATAGTTCTGATGACGTCTTTTAGATTGGTACAAGTACTAAAGTGCTTATGCAACTAATTATTTTTTTTTATGTTTGATGTATAAACAAATTAAATAGAAAAAGGTAGTATCCATCTTGGCATGATTTTAGCACTAGTTTTGGTGAATATCTTTGTGTGAAGTTTTCACTGCATAAAGCTTTGGGTTCACGGGGATAGATGGAGTGTTATTAGTGTGCATTTGTGCATGTTAGTGTGATTGTCTGTTATGTAATGGCAGTGTTACAAAAAGGCTTTTGTTAGGATAAGGTGAAGGGTAAGGGTTATCATTCACGACTAAGGTGTTGCAGGTGGCTGGAGTTTGTACACGTTATTTAGTACCCTTGCCAGTGTTGTAGCTGTTTTTGGACAAGCACACACATAAGCACAACACATGCACACACACACACACACACACACACACACACACACACACACACACACACACACACACACACACACACACACACATCTTTCTCTATGTGTATATATATATATATATATATATATATATGTGTGTGTGTGTGTATGTGTGTGTGTGTATATAAAGGGAGAGAGATTGGTTTGTATATATAAATATATATTTTATACACACACACACACACACACACACACACACACACACTGTTATCGATAAGTAGGGAGACAGAATTTTTTTTTTTTTTTACTGTCTTAGCTACATGCTGGTCAAAGGCCAGATTACTTTCTAATTATGTTCCCAGATCACTTTCTACAGGGTCAACTGTAAGAGTGCTTTATTGATGGGGTAATTAACTTTGGTTGACAATTTCCCAAAGGGCATTATAATGCATTTTTTGGCAATGAGGTTTTGGCCATGGCTTGGTACCAGTCATTTGTCAGTGTTAAACTCTCTTTCAAGATTTTAGTATCCTGGGTGGAATCTATAATAGATCCTACTTTACAGTCATCTGCATACTTGGTGAGCCAAAGGCCTTGAACATTAGCCTTGACTTCCAAGAAGTAGATGCCAAACAGAAGTGGGCCCAGCACAGAATCCCAGAGTGCTTTGCTAGTAACCAGTCTCTTGGTGAAGGAGGTCTCACCAGTCCTGACTTCTTGGGTCCTGTTTGTTTGCCAGTCAGCAATCCAGACCGTTTTGTAAGGATTTATGCCTTGCTCAGGGAGCTTGTCAACAATGTCTGAGTGGGCTATTGAATTAAATGCCTTGGCTAGGTCAAGATATGCAGTATGCATTGCTTTACCCTCGTCCATTGCCTTGGTGACCCTGTCATAAATTCTACCAGGTTAAGTAATCAAGACCTTTCCTGAACAAAGTCAAATTATGATGGGACCATTGTATGTAGGTTGCCAATGTCCTTGTTATTTATTTCCATGATAATTTGTTCATTGGCTTTATGTTTTAGGCTTGTTAGACTGATAGGTCTGTACTTCCCTGGCCCAGTTGCTGGTCCATTCTTGTGGAGGGGAATGACTGTTACAGTCCTCCATCCACTTGGACCATAGTCTGTTTCAAGGCTGTAGTTGAAGAGTCCCTCAAGTGGTCCTGATAGGTCAAGTTTTATATGGTTGAGGAGGCAACCTGGAATGTTGCCAAGAAACAATGGTGGTGCTCTTGGCTTTAGACAGAGATGTCAGCACCTGTTACCTACTAATATTTGGGGAAGAATGTTGGAGGGGATTATGCCTGGTGGAGCTGGGGGGGGGGGGTTGAAGTTTGAGCTGAATTTATCAGCCAGTAGATTTGCTGTCACCCTGATCAGTGAAAGTTGTGCCATTCACTACCAGATCTGCACACTGCTGTGTGTTATCTATAAGACTATGGACATGGATAGAGAAGGTATTGTGATTTTCCTTAGCCCGTGAGGCTATGCTGACCTTGTAGCTGGCCTTAATTAGAACTCTTAGTTTCTTGTTTCATTGCATAAAACAAAACTTGCCTTTAAGGAAGTTGCTCTTCTTGATTTTGGCCATGAGTTTTCTTTTATTATATACCTTGTTTAGTTGAGGGGTGCGCCAGTAGGGTTTGCTTTTAGTGTGTTTTGGGTTTACTTCTTGTAGGTATGGCAGCCTCTATGCAGCCATTCACATGTCCTTATAGAGACTCTGTGAATAATTTGCATAGGTATCTGTGGTCACAGGGTTAGTGGAAGCCTTGCATTTTGACAAACTGTAACTTAATGGAATGTAGTTTGATTTACAATAGTTCCTAACAGTTACTGGTTTATCTGAGTTTTCCGAGTTGATTTTTACTTCAAAGGAGACAGCTGTGTGATTTGACTGCACTAGTGAGGATGTGACAAAGGAAGTTGCAACACTCTCCCATGTTGGTGAGTAACAGATCCAGTATGTTTGGTCCTCCAGTTGCAGCTTGCACTATCTGTCCCAGGTGTTTATGTTAATGAAGTCCAGGAAGAGTTGCACCTGTGAGTTTGAGGCAGTATAAGTTTTTCAGCCTTTAGAGGGAATACTTAAAGTCACCAATGAATACATTATCTGCTTGGATGATGAACAGCTACAGTAGGTTTAGGTTAGGGTAATAAGACTGTTGTGGCATAGATAGCGAGACTTACAGAATAATGGAATTGAGTATCTGGGGGCTGCTATCTGACATTTCTTAATCAGATGTAATAGCTGGATAAAGTCAAGAAGAATACTTATTTTTTGGTGTGATTAAAAATATTAAATATATGGATGTTATACTATAGTTAAAAAACCTTGGCAGAAAACTGTATTCATTTTGCCAAGCAAATGGAGTTGTGTGAAAATATGCAATAGAAATATTTATCTTTATTTAATATGGTTAATGGATTGCAAATACTATGAAATGATTTCTACTAACATCTGGTATGCAAATCTGTATTAATGTCAAAATATTAATGTGTTTGTAAGCAAAGAGGACCAAGAAGAAACAACACACATTATAACATTCTTGTCTTGATTTTATGAGAAATACTACTTTTTAATATGTCTCAAAATAATAGCCAGCCACTCACACACTGACACATACATTTAATGACATTTGCATATGCACACAACTATTAGTGTGTCACTGTGTAGAGCTCGGCTGTGTGTGTGTGTCTGTGTATGCATGTGTGTTTGTGAGCATGTCTGTATTACAGTGTCTGTGTGTGAATGTGCATATGTGTGTGTGAGCATGTGTCTGTATGTGTGCGTGTGTGTGTGTGTGTGTATGTGTGTGTGTGTGTGTGTGTGTGTGTGTGTGTGTGTGTGTGTGTGTGTGTGTGTGTGAGCATGTCTGTATCTGTGTAGGTGTGTGAATGTATGTGTGTGTATGTGAATGTGTGTGTGTGTGTGTGTGTGTGTGTGTGTGTGTGTGTGTGTGTGTGTGTGTGTGTGTTTGTGTGTGTGTGAGCGTGTCTGTATCTGTGTATGTGTGTGAATGTATGTGTGTGTATGTGAATATGTGTGTGTGTGTGTGTGTGTGTGTGTGTGTGTGTGTGTGTGTGTGTTGTCTGTGTGTGTATTTATGGATACGTATTTTTTATTTCAAAATTCAGATGCAAGCATTTCATTCATAAAATAAGTGATTATAGATGACAAGCTGACATCCCTAAAAACATGGATGTTTGAAAACTTTTGTTTTTTAAACAGGATTAAATTATAAAGTTGCTGGTAAAGGACATATCACCAGATTTCAATCCTGTGTCAAACACTCTGCCATCAAGTCCCTTTTAATATAAATTCAAACTTTAATGCCATAGCACTACAGAGAATGTTGTACGTATGAAGTGAAAGGAAGGAATTTAGTGGCATCACTGATCTTTCTCACATACATATTGAAAACTGCATTTTCTGAAGACTAGTGCTCTCTTTTTTAAAATAATTTATGATTATCTTTATTTCAATAAAGCAAAATTAACTGAGGTACAGCTTTTGTTTTCCCAAACTGACTGGAGATGATAGTGAAATGCTGCTACAGCTATGGTAGCAAGAAGCTTTGGAGGTATTGCTAGACTATAAAGTTTTACATGGTAACTTTGAGTGGGAAAAGAGATGAGTATTTATGACAGACTAACATGTCTGCTCATGTCATCAATGCCATTAATAACAATGCCAACAAGAGCACAGACATTTCAAAAGTCTGATGGGATAATCAGAGGATGCGTGCACACAAGGCCACTGTAATGGCGCTTCACATAGGCTCAGCAAATGATTTATCATCATTGCGTTTTTGACATCCATACTGTGGCAGTTTTGCTCTATTTTAAGCAATGAATCTGAACTGATCTCAGCTCTTGATAATATACACTATTCCCATTTCAGCAATATATGCCAGATCAGGAGCTTAATATCACCATCAGGCATTGTACAGTAGTTCAGGTCCTGATTATTTCTCTAACGGTCTGTTACAATGGCCTTTACCATGGTCTTACAGATGGTCAGAGACCTGCCTTATGTACAGTGCGAGCAGAATTCTGCATGCTGATCTTGTTGGAATATTCGGTCGCTGTCAACTGTAGCATTTAAAATTTGCTTGTCTTATCCCTCACAGTCTCATCATGTCTATGCAAAATAGTTAGTGATAGGCTATGCCATGGATAGGGACCTCAACTCCTCAGCTCAGGGGATGCTGGAAGTTATGCTGGAAGTTACACAGACTTTAAAAAAGTCATCAGCCTGGCTATTTCTGCATATTGTGCCTTGGTCTTCTAGAACCAGCAACTTTCAGTGGTTCAGACAAATGATTCTGAATATTCTTTCAGAATGTTATTGAAGTATCATCAGTTTAGAAAAGTCTGCATGACCCGAGCAGGGCTGCTTCTTTTGTTTTTAAATTTATTCAGTTCTAATTAACTTAGTCACATCATTTTTACTTTTTATTTTTAGGTATCATGCAATTCTATTAGCTTTCAAATACATAGAACCTTTTCAATATTCCCTTGGTTTGGAACTTAATACATATACAATGGTTGTATAAATGTGTTTTATTGAATGACATAGTGTATAGTGTTTTGTCTTTCTATTTGTTTATCTTTGGCCCAGATTGAAGCTAAAACAATATATCTTGCATCAGTACACTCATCAGACATCAAGGAATGCACAAGCACATAAAATAATTAATAAGCTGTTACTGCCCACCATAGCACAATTCCTTCCTCATCTTCCCTAAACCATTTACATTAGCAGATTGTCACAACATAAAAGGAACATCCTGTTATGACTCAAGAAGGTATTTGGTTTTCTTTTATTTTTTTAACAAAAAAATAAGCCAATATGATCACATGTACCCACTTCAACCGCATGCAGACACAAACTGGAGGGCTAAGTCCTTCCAAGTAAGCAAAATTCTGAGTGAAAGAGGAACTGCTGGGCATAAGACTTGAAAACTTGAAGAAAGTCAGCATAAATACATTTAAATAAAAACAAGTCCAAAACTAGGCAGAGTTCAATAAGTGAGCAAAGCAACTGCAAGGTAGCCAAAAGTAATAAAACAGGAAGTGATGCTATGTTACAGCTGTGTAGTTGACACCATCTGGATGACATTTTAAGAATACTTTGTTGCTCCAATTTATATGCCTCCCGAGTTCTTATCTGCTGCTTGTTTAAGGCCACTTATAGTTTTTAGAAACTTCCTGTACTGGTCTTGCATCTTTGTCAGCCTTTTTAGATGGACATCCATCTCCTTTTATCTAAAGCTGTTCTTTGATTTCAGGAATCCACCTGTGTCCTCTCAACTATATTTTAACTATCCAAAGAATGGAATCACCCTTCTGAAGATGACTTTTTTCTTTTCTATTCCTGCTATGCCACCTTACTGTGAGCTTCCTCTGTGGAGCCTGCTAGAATTTTCTTTAGTTTTATCCCAATGAAAACTCTTTGTGCCTGCATTAGATAAAAGTGGGGAGATGTGAAAACTGTGGAGATGTATAGACTGAGGCTACTCCTCACTGTCATCACCAAGCACACCCTACTTGTCATAGGTTGATGGACTGCACCTTTTTGGAAGGGGAACCAAGGTTCTTAAAGAATGCTTTATTAAAGTATTGAACTAACCAATCTTAAAATGAACACTCTTATCTTTATTCTCAAAATATTAGTGCAGTTAGTGAAAAGTTCTGCTAATGGGAACACTATAAGAAGATTTAAGGGTAAACAGCAAACAAGGCATATGCAGTATTAATATGGATGATGACAAAAAAATGAAAAAAGGAAAAAGTGAAAAAAAGAAGACAACCAAAATCAATGGTGCAGGCAAAAGACAGTGGCACCAGAAGAAACATAGTACACAGAGAAGCCAATAATCAACTTAAGTACAATATCAAACAAAGAAATGTTTAGATCTCAAAACAACAGCAGGATTTGCATTTTACTTTTTTGTTGATTGAGTAAACCCACTGAACACAGTTGTCCCTTTTCATGGGTGACCAAGGAGGATTGTATGGTTGACTGACTTGCTCAAATGCAGGAAGAAGGAATCATACTATGTGTCCTTATTAACAGCAGGAACTTTAGTCCTCTGTTTTAACTAGCAGAATCTAAAAAAACTGGGATCACCAGGAAGGCAAGATGGTGGTATGGGGCTTTGCCTCGATGAAAACAAAAATGTTTAACACATTTAATAGTTAGTTTTGTAATTTGTTATTTGTTGCATGAATTGCAGAATAATTTCCAGAGTGCTGGGACGCACAAAATGGTGTCTGATTTTGAAAGAGCGCGTCTATTTTACGATCATTTCTCTTCCTGTACTTGTATCCTGCTCACTGATTTGCATTTTATGATGTGCTAAAGTTATATTTTTTAAATAACTTTTTTAATATCAGAAATAGCTTCTTTATTGTGCAAAAGTTTTTTTTAATATAATCACAAGACAGCACTTTTTATATACAAATGTCACTTGTATTGCCTGTTGAATAGTTGTACTGCCTTTTATTGCCATTGCATACATTTTTGCAAATATAAAATTATGCTGCATAAATTTACCTCCAGCCACCAATTTGCCCTTTTTATTATTTAAAAGTTTTTTATGCTGTTGAAAACCTTTTCACATACTGGTTATTTGACTACTCTTCTGCATTTTGAAAGAAGGATGTTCTAGTTTACCTGCTAGGTCATTTTATCTTTGTTGCATTTCCTTTAGTATTACAGATGTTAATGTAAGGACTTCAACAGTAGGCTCTGCATCCAAAGGCTAGCCTTCTTCCGAAATCATTGAACATTTGCTCCAATCACTATGATAATCTCAGCTGGTAAATGGTAAAATGGTCAGAGCTAGAGTGTGTATTAACATATCCATTTCACTCAAACATTACAGTGACATGATCAGTTCACATGCATACATTGGCACATGCAAAGTAGCACCTAATATGATACAGAAGGTACTGAACATATTTTTATTCAGTTTTTCAATTTTGCACATAAAAGTGCATTGGGCAAAAGGGTACAGAAAACAGTGATGTCAATGTGTAGTAAAATGGGAAGAAAACAGTTTAAAATTCATAACAAACTTTGACAAGCAGAATTCATTAATAATGTTTATGCTATCACAACAAACCTTGACAAGCAGAATTCATTAATAGTGTTTATGTTATTATAGGGATTGGATTTACTTCTTTATTTTAATTTTGCATTTTGTAATGTTTCACAACCGGGTTGTGTCCAACTTTTAGAAAGGCATGCTTTTTATTAAGCTGTCAGATTGAAGAATTAGCCAGTAATCTTGGTTTCTTTGAGAAGGTTACAGAGACAATAGATGAGGGCAACTTAGTGCACTCAGTGTATCTACACCTCAAGAAGGCATTCACCATCTTACACTAGGGAATAGTGGATAAACTATCCTAGCTAAATACACATCCCCATGTAACTCAATGGATAGAAAACTGGCTCACAAACATAATCCAGGAAATTAGGTTGGGTGGTTCTACCACCTCCAAAAGAATGGCCATTTGGGGTGTATCCCAAGGTTCAGTCCATGGTCCATTCCTCTTTGATATTTGCTTCACAGAATTCATGGCAAATGTTAAATTCTGGCTGACCAAGTTTGTAGATGACTGTAAATACTCCACCATCATAAATTTCCCACAAGAAGCCAGAATCCTTCAAGAGGACCTTTTCCAAACAAATATCTGGTGTCAAGAACATGGACTGAAACTAAATTTATTTATTTATTTATTTATTTGCTTTTTGTTTACCGGGAAAGTCCACTGCGCCAAAAGTACCTATTTTCAGTAGAGGCCTGGGGAGAAAAGCTCCACAGTACAAAATATATCAGTTAATGATTAGAAAGTTGAAATACAAAGAAATTACAATGGAAATTACTGATAAATTGCAAAGAAATTACAAGCAATAAGTATATGCAAGTCATTGAGAAGACCAGAGCATATGTATGTCAGCATTAGTACAATCTTGAGCAACCAGCATAAAGTAGTGAATACCAGCATTAATACAGTCTTAAGCAATCAGCATAAAGTGAGTATCTACATAGTTTATTGTGTCTATGAACTCTCAGTAGAGTTGTACTATCTTACATGAAGACCGATAACTTATTAGGGGTCTGAGAACCTATATTGACAACAAATTATCTTTTGATCACCATTACTGTAAAAAATGACTTCTTCATCACACAGGTGTCCAAGTACAAGGATATAATCATCCCACTGTGCTCAGCTCTCATTAAACCAATCACTAAATATAATGCTCCTTTCAGTATGTACCTGCTCAAACATTTGTCACTACAGGAATGATCACAATGCTTTCTCACAGAAAAGATAAAGGGCAAAAATTATGAAAAGGCTATGCTGACCACCTCACAGCCTTGTCCCTCTTCATGGCATCATGCAGTCTACTAAGAAACAAGCTCTGTCTCATGTAGAAGGCCTCACCTGACTCCATCCTGCCAGAAGTATTACAAGGAGGAGGGGGTGGGATGTAAGTGTGTGTTTGCCAAAACAACACAAGGTAGAGTTTTGAGTCTCACAAGGATAATTGCTGGCTAGGAAAAAAAATCGAAAAAGGCAGTTAGCCTAGTACTAACCTATGAACATTCACAAGTCTAATGGTAGTGTTAGCACCCACTATACAGATCTCAGTATCTTCTGCAACATTAATAGGACATGATGAAGGGATAGATATATATTACACAGAATAGCCTTTCTATGTAACTGTATTCCACTCCACATAAAGCAAAATACTTCTCTTAATCTATTCAAATGCAATTTGGATGACTGGTGGGAAACAACAAATTCACTCCCAGTTTTGCACCTAAGTCTCTTGTGGATAGGAAAAATAAGTAAATGTCTCAACGGTCTCTGCTATTCATACCCAAAATGTAAAAAATAGAAAAATGAAATGTAAGACCAGTCTTCTTAAGATCTTCACAGATCAACAGCCTTGTACATACCTATGAATTCATGAATCTATAATTATGTGTGTCCTGTCCACCTGCACAAAGTAATAGTCCATACTTCTCCAAACTTACAAAATTAAAGTCAGTTGTCATCCCCCCCCCCCATGTCTTGAAAGCTCTACCCTATGGGGAGTTGGTATGTGTTTCAAGACTGTGTAGTGATGAGTTTGTTGGTAAAAGAGATGGAACAGACCAGTCATATGTTTTTACGAAGGGGTTATGACCCAGCTATTCTGCAACAAGCTCAAACTAGAATATGGGAAGAGATGGATATGGGTAAGAATGTAAGGAGTGGTAATATTAGATGTAAGGAAAGAAATATACATCAGATGCATGGACATAGAACATTAGATAGAAATGAAGAAAATTCAGTTTATTATGTATCTGTATATAACATTAAAAGTGAGGAAGTAAAAGTATCAATAGAGTATTATTGGAAATATCTAATGGAAGATAGGATTTTGGCAAATATTTTACCTAAAAACCTCTTTTCTCCTATAAGAGGGGAAGAAATTTGAGCGATATGGTAGTACATGGCAGGTTTTGTATGCCGAGTATGGATGTACCAGATATACTCTCAGATTTAGGAACATTATGCTGTAACAGGTGCAGTGTTTGTGCAAATATTGTGACTACATTTAATAGCATGAATGGGGTTAAGTTTGAACCTAGAGGAACCTATTCGTGTAGAAGTAAAGGGGTGATATATGCACTAAGATGTCCATGTTCACTATACTATATAGGGGAGACAAAACGGGAATTTCGCATCAGATTTATGGAACATATGAGGGATATTAAAAATATGAGGGATGACAAAATAATTGCTTCACATTTTAAAATGTTACATAATAGTGACATCACTTTATTACAAGGTACAATTTTAGAAACTGTGGAAAGTTTATGTAATGATGAAAATGTATTGAAACACAAGTTGTTATATAAAGAAAGCATTTATATTTTAAAACATAGAACTTTGATGCCTAATGGTTTAAATAATGAATTAAATCGGAAGTGTTTACTTTAAGGGATGGTCCATTATATAATTAGCGGGCATTTGTAATTAATTGTGTGTACTATATAAATGTGTGTATTTTTTTATTGTTTGATATTCCTTGAAGGTGGAAACACCGAAGCGCTAGAATAAAGAATACAACTTGCTTTGCTGTTTGTCTTTTGTAAGCCACAGTCAGTGGTTCCATTGGGTCAGAGTTGTTTTATACTATAATTATGTATGTCCTGTCCACCTGCACGATGTAATAATCCATACTTCTCCAAACTTGCAAAATTAAAGTCAGTTAAGATTCACATCAACCCTATGAGATGGAAATGTATGTAATTAACCATATGAAGCTGGAGTGGGGAAACACAGACTACTTTAATGGGATGCATATATTCGTTTCTACATAAAATTACAAAGTTTGTATTCCAGGCTTGATACAGTCTAAAAACAAGTATAATCAAATATATACATTTTGACAGTTATTATTTTAAGCAAAAGAAATATACAAATATATACATATGTTTATTTTATAGAAAGCGTATTTCAAAACTGGATGGTGCAGTGGCAGCATTGTTGCCTCACAGCAAGAGGTTCTCTGGTTCGATTCTCAGGTGGAGTGCCTTCTGTGCAGAGTCTGCATGTTCTCCCTGCATTTGTGTGGGTTTCCTCTGGGTGCTCAGGTTTCCTTCCACATTTCAAAGACATGCATCTGGAGTGTTTCTCCCTGGGCATCCTCTGAAAATTGGCTTTGTTCCAAGTTGGACTTTCCCAGTAAATAAATGTTAAATACATAAAGCTCAGTAGAGGCTATTCTTGTGTTGCATTCCCCTCAGAGGTCACCTCATCATTATCATCACCCCAATCTTTTCCCAGTTTTACAGAGGGCTTGTGTGTTGCATCGACTGTCATTACCTCCCTCATTTCAGAGGTACTTTCCTAACTTCTTTGATAGTTATGTCAAACTGTCACCAGATTTCTGTAATTAAATCACTACATCTCTAGGCTGGTAATACACACTTCCTCTTGCTTTCTTTCTGTCTCGACTATATGTGCTTTACCAAATTGTATTCTGATTTCCTGCACTTGTGACCTAAGTACAATAATCTGTTCTCCATGATATTCTCACAGCTGGTGTTACTTTGATTTCCACTCCAATGAACTTGTTTCTTCATGTGATTCCCAGTGTACATCCTATTACTAATGTCAGGAGCTTCCTCTTCATTATCTCAGGCATCTTTAGCTGATGTACCTGCACTGCCCAGGTTTCAATACCATACAGAAGCACTGCTCTACTCTTATGAACACCTTGCTTTCAGACTTTATGGCATTCTCACTAAACTCACTACCACTGAATCTCTGTGCCAGTTATGTGCAGCACCTGCAATTGTAGCTTTGATCTCTGCATTCACACCATCATTCTTCTCAACCACATTTCCCATATATATGAAGCTGTTGAGCTCTTCTACTATTTTCTGTCTCAGTTTTCGGCTTCTTCGAATGTTCGCTATTTGCCATCCTGGCCACTGTCTTGTCAGTACTCATGTTCTTCCTCTTTCTCTTCAGGTTTGCATTCCATTGAGCTGGGCTCATAGCTGAACCATTATGTACACCATCTTCCACTGTGAAACCTTCCCTGTGTTCAAACAGTGTACATGTGTCACTGTGTTATTATACATATCCTACACCAATCTCATCAATGTTTCCTGGACTTAAAATTATCAAAATAATGCCCAGATCAGCTTTCTTTGACCTAGTCATGTGCTTTCTCTATGCTGATGAAGGCCCAATTGGACTCTTTCCTTACTTTTGCATTCTTTCCACTATTTGCCTCACTACAAATATCAGGTCCTTCATACTGCATCCTGATCTGGACTGCCCAACTCACTTCTAACTTTCTATTGCTTTGAATATTTGACCCTGAAATAAGGGAGACCTTTTCAGAGCAGTAGTTTTAGGCAGTCTCAAACAGTTTTGAAAAAAGTGAGTTTTGTATTCTCATCTTTAGCTAAACTGAAGCATAATTATGCATTCTATCCAAAGTGGGAAACACAGGGCTTCTCTTTTTTATCCCCTACCATGGACACAGGCAGCTATTAGCATGTCATGGTGTCCCAGTCTTACGTCTGGTCTACTTACTAAGGAACTCTCTCTTTTTTTAACTTTATCTCTTCCTCATGCCTCTCTAAGTTTACAGGTAGATGTATACTGCACAGCTATGCATAAATACAGAAAACTGTGCATTTACATAGAGGCTTGCATATGTGCTGCAGTCAGACAAATGTTTCATAAGCAAAATATATGAACACATAAGATTAAGCAAGAAAAAGAAAAATAGGAAAGTGGAGCAAAGAAAAAAGAGAGGGAGTTGGGGAATAAGGTTGAGTTTAGATTATCCAACTGTAGCTTCTTCTTTCGGTTTTTCGCCACAGTGGAACTCTGGTCCAATAATGATTGGCAGTAGATTTTTACGGTACCAGCTTGATGCCCAACCTTCAACCAAGGCACGCCCAGTCTACGCATGTCTTTCAAATGCCACTCAACCATAGGGAGAATATGCAGACTCCACACAGAAGGCGCTCCAGCCGAGAATCGAATGGGAGAACCTCTTGCTGTGAGGCGACAAAGCTACCGCTGCACCACCACAGTTAATATCCAACGGTATATAGGCAGGATATCATCTGCAGATCAGTAAGCCCCAGTTGATTATGTGAGGGATTAGATTATGTGGAGCTATGTTTGAACAGTTAGGTTTATCTACCAGGTAGGTCAACAGACAGCTGAGAATAGGCATGTAAGTAGAAAGAGGGTTTGTGGGAGTCTACTGTTATGGATCTACATACCTTATTACTTTTCTAACCCCAACTTAATAAAATAATGTAATACACACCTCTGCATCAACTTCTGAGTGGTTAACCTATCCAGATAAGTCACAATGAGCAACAGCAAAATGATGTCTTTAACAAGGGTATGGGATAGATGGTCTTACACCCTATTTCTGAAATAGTAAGAAGTCCCTCACCCCCAAAAATTGTCCCAGCATCTTCCCACAGTTTCTCCACCACAGATTCTGTCTAAACTTTATCTTGAGGCACAGGTGACACCTGGCCACTTGAACCCTCCTTGTGCTAACACCTCACCACCCCATGCAAGCCTCTAAAATGTAAACGAACATGAGCATCTGCAGGTCAGCTAGGAAGACTTCCTAATATTAAAGGCCCAGCAAGACTTACTTATGTCACCCTTTTCTCCTGCTGGATGTCTAGCCTGTCTAACAATACTACACAGCATGCCTGCTGTCCCATTGCAGGGACTTGCCCACTACTTTCAGTTCACTGAAATGCTGGTCATACCATAGCCAGGGATTGCTACCCCAAAATGCACACCTCTGTTGTTAAAAAATATGACAATAAGGACAACATTTGACCAGTAGCCTTTTCAGTGATGACTGCTATCATATATATGATGCGCAAGACCAAGTTATCCCATGTCCTGGCCTTAAATCTACTTGGTCTCCCCTACCTAAAGACACTAATGGTGCCAGCAAATCTCTGGCACCCAGAGTCTCCACCTTAGTGATCCTCTGTGCACCATCTGTATCTATTAACAAACAGATCTGTTAACCCTGCTCTGTAAATCATTCTTTCACTGACAAGAGGTATGGGAGGCATTAGGTAAATGACTGTCTGCTCCTTCCAAAAATAACTAGATGCCTTCTAAATCATCTGAAGGTCCTTCCTAGCCCCAACTCATGAGTCTTCCAGGACTACAGTCCTCCAGTTGATGGCAGAAGCCCATGTCCCCAGCAGATCCCACATTACTGAGACCTTCCTCTAACTCCCATACACGTAGTGCAACTTGACTGCTGAGCTCCTGATCTTGTTCTGCTGACCTCATTACTTGTCTCCACAGTGGTAAGAAGGGCATTTTATATTGCTCATCTCACAAGTAAGGGCATTGTCTGCAGAAATAAAAGAGGCTATAACCCCCCTGTGCTCTTCCCTCATCTGGCTAATAATAGAGTAAAACATTCCCTTTGGTATGTTCCTTTCCAAACACCTGTATCAATTAGAGAGACCACAAAGGTCAAGCTCTGTCTTATGCAGGCAGACTATAATCATTGTCACTTTACTGTGTGTCATACAGACTGCTGAGAGGCAAACTGTGCCTTGCATATAGAGCAATCTCTGACCCAGCTTCAATGGCAATGCTGCACATTCACAAGTAAAATGGCACATGGGTCAGTTGCTCAAAGGACCTTAACCTGGTATGTGACATCAACAGAACTTGCTGGCGAGACAGATTTGTCTCACAGAGGTTGCCCCACGTTTGGAACAAGCTTCCTATTCATATTAAACAAAGCCCCTCGTTGGCCTTATTTAACTGTAATTTGAATGACTGGATGGGTAACTGTAAATTAACCCTGGGGGTTCCACCTGTCTCCATCTTGAACAGGGTCAGTAGGTGCTAATTTTAGTATCTACTTGAACCAGACACCCTTGGGAACATTTTTGAAACTTGCAGAGGCTTTTAAGGACCCTGAGGCCATTAGCCTAGTTTGTTTGTGTCTTTGGCTTTTCCCGGTTAGGGGTCGCCACAGCGGAACTCCGGTCCGCTAATGATTGGCAGTAGATTTTTATGGACTGGCCTGCCGGGCCTAAAGCACAACCTTCAACAAAGGAACACCCATTCACGCATGTCGCTACACAGAAGACGCTCTAACTGCGAATCAAATGGGCAACGTCTAACTGTGAGGTGACAACACTACCGCAGCACCACCACCGCAGTGTGGACCATTAGCCTAGTAACCTGCTATATTCCTATGAGCCTATGAAGCCTGACTTTACCTTCCACATTCAAATCCTGCAGAAATCCTGTCAAATATTCATCAGTTGACAACTCTTGACCTGGTTCCCCTTTTGTATCAAAAATAAAAGTGTTACCTGTGGACGTTTGGTGTTCTACTGTCTGAACTATGCTGATCCCCACCTCTTTTCTCTCCTCTCCCCTTCTGGTAACAACTTCCTGGACTTGTTGTTCATCTGCTGCCTTTCACTTTCTTCTGCCCTTTGCAGTGGGCTGTACAATAACTTCTGCCGTCACCTGAGATGGCCCTGCTTCTTCCTGAAAGATAACCTCCACCTGATCAATAATTTCCATCCAATGATTCTTAAGAGCCTGGGCTCATGTTATGTTGAAAGAAAAAAATGCAAAGTTAGTGGCCGTCTATCACCAAGAGTGTCCTCCCCCACAATATCTTACAAGGCTCTCACCCTATGTAGCCTACCCAGGCCTTTATCTAATCTTCTTTTAAGCTGGCAGGTTCTAGAGAGAGCCACACTAAAGGCTAGCCTACCCCAGTAAACCCACTCCCTTGCAATGTGACAATACCCCCCACCTGACCCAACAGTCTTGCCTTAGTATACTGTCTCTGTAACACTCAATATACCTGTTGTTTGCATGACTAATAGCCAAAAACTAACCCCCCTAGATGGTACTGACCCAATCCCTTCAGTGCTAGCTGACCAGCAGCATGTCTTCCTGCAACAAACCTCTCCATCAACCAAAATGTGTAACTAGCCCTAATTATCCCTCACCTCTCTCTCTCTCTCTCTCTCTCTCTCTCTTGGTCTCTCTCTGCTTTGTTTTCTTGGCCCCTGGGTTTACTTAATGTCAGCTTATGAATTTCCTACTTTCTATAAAACAAAGTGCATGCTGATCAGACTTCCTTTCAACTGTGACCTACTAAATAGAAGTAAAGTAATCTTTAACAGAGAACCTGTCCATCACTCTACTCAACTCAGATACTGGCCTAAGTGTAGCTGTACCAGCTGTAACTGATCCTGAGCTTTTTCGTGCATCATTATTGTAAAGAAAATGCTTATTCATATTACCCTCTCACTGCTTCATTATTCATTATTACTATCATTAAATCCTTATTTATTATATATCATTGCCATTATTATTATTATTATTATTAAGGCATTGTTATCATTATTATTAATTATTAATAAGACAGTGCAGTGGATAGTGTGGTCACCTCACAGCAGAGGTTCTTTAGTTCGATTCTCGGCTGAGGTGCCTCCTGTGCAGAGTCTGCATGTCCTCCCTGTATTCACGTGATTTTTTCCCCCAGGTGCTCAGACTTCCTCCCACATTCTAATTAGATGCAGTAGGTGGATTGCACACTCTAAATTGGCCATACATATGCATGTGTTGTGAAAGAAGCACTGCATCAGAGATAGCCACTCAGCAGTGTGAACCTTGGCTCTAGAGGATTGCCACTGTTGAAGTGAAACCCATGACCCCATATCCATAAATGGAAAAAGGGGTGTGGATGATGGATTAAAATTAATCTTATCATTTTCTAACTTAACAATGCCCAAGCTATAGAAGGTATGTAGGGCACTCCTTTTGTTTTGTTTTTTAAGACTCAGCCATGGAATTACACAAAATTCCATCTGTCTTACTACTGTCACCATTTTTTTTTCTCTTTAAAAAAGAGCACCCATCCCTAGCAGTTAAGTACTGACTTCTTGGTAGTTTTATTGTTCTTCCTTTTCTGCTTGCTAATGCAGCCCTCCCTCATGCCCCCAAAATCTTCCCCATCCTCTGCCAAACTCCTGCCCCCAACCCAGTCCCTTGTCTTGGTCAGGTGTATCACTTCTTATTTCTTAAATATTACTAGTGTATTTTGAAATATTTATTTTATTTTTAATGTTTCTAATTTCAAACCACAGGGCTTTGTTATGAGTCTGCTGACATCTTACAAATATCGGTCAGACAATGGAGCCACTGCAGGACCACCAGCACAGCTTCAGCGAGGCACCCATACATAACACCTGAATACCTTACAGATCCTGAATTCCAACTCTGATTACTCAATAATCTGAAGCAGCTATCACAATGGTCTGATGATATGGGGAGACCACCTACACAAGAAATCCCGCCTCATCTCACCACTACCCAATCAGGTCATGGAGACGCAGGCTAAAGCCCTCTTCTACTTATGGCCCACCTCTCAAGAGCCTTCTTATCCAGTCAGGTCTTAGAAAATAGGTGAATTGCATCCCCATCGAACCTCCACCCTCTAAGTTCTACAGAAAAAAAACACACAGTCAAACTGTTCACCACCACAGCCACCTGGGATTGCTTTATGACTCAATATACAACCGGCCCTCACAACCTTTCCAGTAATCAGCGAAATATGGATGTAGATGACATTTTCCTTGTTCCTCCTCCAAGCTCCATTGAGGCAGTAAAATGTGTCAAATCCTGACCATAAGGCTAACAACCTCCCTTATACCTCAAGTCCCCATAGCATTATCCACTGTCTCTCTCTCTCTCTATATATATATATATATATATATATATATATATATATATATATATATATATATATATATATATATATATATATATAAAATATATATTTTTAAACCAATATATAAATATGTGAATACATAGATATTAGATATTAGTGAATGTGTGCACATATGTGTGTGTGTGTGACTATGCGTGTGTGCATGTATAGTGGCAAACTCATTCATGAAAAACTTCTAATTAAAAAAAATGGTCCACATATACTGCTAACATGCAGTTATCATAAAGATTTTTTTTTCTGTAAAAATGTAATACTAACTTAGGTAATGTAGTCAGGGCAGGTGCTCTGAAGTCCCAAAAGGGTAATTTCAGTATTTACAAAACTTGCTTGCAACTTCATGAATACTAGCATATTGTTTAGTTATACATTTGATATGGAAAGTAAGGCTTTTGTTTGAAATGTAGACAGAAAGATAATGTTACAGCTTTTATATCTGCAAAGGAAGTTAACATTTTTCCTTCCAGCTATTCGTATGTATTCTGAAAGGTGGATTATTTTGAGTTATGCAACACTCCCTGTAGTCAAGTTAACATATCTCATTGAAGAGTTGAAGAGGTGGTCTTACAAGAACAAACCATCAGTCTCTGTAGAGAATGATGCAAAGCATTTCTGTGTCATCATGAACAGTAAGCTGATATTTAGTAGGGTTCCATTGACTGCTGGGTATCTGGCTGTTACAGAAAGTTACAGCATTATGAATAAAGTCATGTCTTGTCTTACAGAATACATTAAAGGATCAAGTCATGTCTTGTCTTATATAAAATATTTGCAGGCATATATGTAAAGCTGTACACAACTTAATGTAAGTCCACTTTGGCTCTATGTCCTTCTCTAGGACCCCTGGTTTCGGAGCACTCAAGGACAATGTTGTTCTGCCAGGCACCAAAGTCAGCAGAATTTAAGCTACACTTATAGTCCTACCAGGACAAATTGAGCTTTTATGGCTACACAAATTAATTAAGGGAAAGTTTCATCATATCTAAGTTTCATCATATCTGTTAATTACAGGATATGCTTTCACTAAGCCAGTAGGGGACACGTTTTTCTTCAGGACAAAAGGCAGCAAGGGAATTTTGAAACATGGTCTGTAGCAATGTACTTTAGCTCTGTAGTGCTACATAGCTGAAACCATGTGTAATAATTAAATCTTGATGTGATTAATGAAACGTACCCCAGAGTAGTTCTGAATTTCACTACAAGGCAAAGGTCAGCACTTCAAGAACTATGTACACAGAGCCTTGAAAAACATAGGAAGGTATATCAGGTAGGCAGAATGTGTAGGAACATGTATAGTGTACAAGGTAACTGGTGCTGCAAAAAAAAAAAAAAACTGCAGCAGTGGTATCCACACTTTGCCAACCACCCTGTGCACAAGTACCATTACAGACATTTTAACAAGTAATTCTCAGCTGCACCTACTCACATGCAGAAATAACCTAACTACACAGGATGTTGAAAAAGCATGACCTGACCTCATCAGTTATGAGCCAGAAGATGCCTCATATGTAGGATTTAATACAAAGTGAAACTTGCAATTCATCACCGCAAGAATAGCATGTAAAGCAACAAGCATATCCTAATGCAATGTAAAAGTCATAATTTACTTCCATAGCTGAAGCATGCAAATTAACAAGCATGTACATTTTCATAACAGGGGTGTAGTCTGAAGTGTCTGATTTATACAGCAATGTCCCACGACATAGGAATCTCATAAAACAACAATTATTTCTTTCTTGTCATATAACTAAAGACGTGCCACATATGCAATACTCACCCAAGTATATCCCCAACCATTGCACCTCTAATAGTATAAAGAAAGTGTATCATTGTGTACAGATTCACCTTACTGGTCTCCAGTTTATACCATATGGTTGTTATTTAAATGTCTGAAATTTGTGGGAGCTTAGTTATTAAGTTGACAACAGTGCTGCAACTCAGAAATGAAGATGTATAGTATGATTCACTTGCATGCCTGTAATAGGCCCTGATCCTTATGCAGGATAGATAGATCATAATCAAAATGTTTCTCTGCAAGAGGTCTTGGGTTCAAATCTTTGACAAACCCAGTGCTTTTTTTTTTTTGGTCTATCAGCTTGGGTCGCAGCTGAAAAGGGTCAATAGACCAGTCCACTTACCAACTGAACAAATAGTAAATAAATAAATAAATAACATATCACATAAAAGCACAAACATTACAATAATCAGGAAGGTTTTTTGTAATCATCCTTCATAAATGTGATCACAAAGCAGTTCTGCTGTTCAGTTGCAAACAAGAGTAACATATAGAAAAGCAAGTCTACCTACACCCCCACTAAGGAAGATTGCCCCCCCCCACAAACACACACATATTACACATACCAACTCTAACAATGGCAAATTTGGGGGAAAGAAGAAATTTCCATGATGATACCACAGTCAATATCTTTAGCCCAAAATGCAGTGTTCACACATTACTTATTCATTTATTTATTTACTATTTATTCATCTGCTAATGGGACTGGTCTGCCGACCTTTATTAGCCACAGCCCTCACTTTATTTGTTTATTTATTTATTTACTTACTGCTATTTATCAGTAGAGGTCAACTGGGCATCAAATATCCCCTTTTCATATTCACCTGGCGGTTCTGGTTTGCTTTAATAAATAAGATCTTCAGAGATACAAGGTACTAGGTTTGATTCTAATCTCCATTGTTGAATAAACTTACAGACTAATGTCCTAGTATTTACCTATGGACCTTAAGACAAACCTTTTCATTAGTGAACATACAGAAGAGTTTGGATCATTAATGTTTCTCAGACAAGAATGGCACCGAAAGAGGAATATAAATGTATTCTGTTCTTCTCAAATAAATCAGATATGTGCATTTCTACACAAGGTCATACAATTAACACACATGGCTTAGAGGTCTTTAGTAGGATTTTGTGGAACTACTCATACTGGGTTTTACTTAACCACATCAGAAAGAACCTATGAAGGGCCTAGATTACATTTCCTTCACTTACACTTGTCAGAAGATCAGGCAGAACAAGATGAATGCTCAAATACCCCACCCTGTCAGGTAACAAATACATCCTGTGTATTTCACCCTAATGTCACTTGCATAAAATGATTGAGGTCTATGTCGTGCCCAGGTTTCCAGGGTTGCTAAGAAAAAGGAATATTGTAAGGCTTGGGTCTGTCAGTTGCCAACACCTTTGATAAGATGAACTTTGACACTATCAAGGCAGCTCACTGGTCCACAATACTTTATGTCAGGACATTCTGATCTACATTAACAATGGTGAGTCTTCCACCAGCTGGTGTTATAGTTTCTTGACACCCTGTGCAAGACAGACACCTGCCTTCCCATCACCTTCACATCTCACAAGAACTAAAATTATTTTTTTCATCAGGCTTTCACCGTATAGGTTTAGCTGTAATGTTTACCATCAAGTCAACCTCCTAGAGTACAGCCATCAGCACCTCCTTGCAGGACATCTGTAAATGTCCATGCTGCATCCCCTGCTGTATATCTGAAAGACATAAACTGGTAGTCATCAATGACTATCAAGCAACCTCATTAAAGGAGCAAAATGTTTATCAACATATAGATAGTGCATGTTGGCATGATAGATTGATATTCCAACATATTCTCCACCTCTGGAACAAAATGTCACTGCATGTTAACAGGAGTAGCACCCTTGCCATATGCAAGATATGCCTAGATAAGGGGATGGACAGTGTCAAATTCTCCCCAGTCTACTATGCAACGTCCTTCTTAGGCTGGACGGTACTTTGGGTTATATTTTATTGTCCAAGTCTGTAATGATCTGCAGACTGATTGTTTATTACTCACCTATGGGCCCAGTTTACAAAATACAAGCAAAACTAGTGCATGTCAGTCATTTACACAGCTTGTCAAACATACTCCATCCACCATGAAAACAACTGAGCATAGATCATAGCAGATATTGGGCAGTGTCTGCCTTGTTAATTCAACAGCATTTCAGCTTGTGCAGATGTTTGCAACAATCCTCATTACCTTGACAAATGCATGCAAGTGGCAAAATCATCATTTTTATGTTTGCTGCAATTGCAATACTAGTATAGTTTACTGCACCGTGGTACATAAAATTAGCCTATGTTAACAATGTGGTACATAATATGCAAATTTGCATATCTGACGCACATCACACTGGCAACTTATAGATATGCTAGCAAAAATCAGAATCACATTTACTGGCCAAGTATGCATGCATGCAAGGAATTTGACTCTGGTTTCAGTGACTTTCCAAGTATGAATTATATAAATGACATGCATGCAACTACTACGAACAAGACAAACGACATACATGCTGCTATTAAGAACAAGACAAATATATATATATATATATATATATATATATATATATAT
Source organism: Protopterus annectens (assembly GCF_019279795.1). Taxonomy (NCBI): domain Eukaryota; kingdom Metazoa; phylum Chordata; order Ceratodontiformes; family Protopteridae; genus Protopterus; species Protopterus annectens. The sequence goes on from NC_056733.1 coordinate 1,225,802,583, forward strand.
ATATATATATATATACACATATATATTGTCAGTAAAACAAAACCTCAAACCAGGAAAACAAAAATGCCAATAAGTCCGGTGTTTCCTCTAAAACATAAAAACTTTAATATACATAAGCTGTTTCATCTTACATTCAGTAAAACTTCTTCAGATAAAAAGCCAATACAAAAAAGTCTGCTTAAATAATTCAAAAAACATGCTGTTTAAAAAGCATTTAAAGTGCCATACACAGTTTACATATATAGATACAAACAAAGCTATTAAAATCACTTAATACCTATACAAAAAAACAAATAAAACTAATCACATAAAAACAGCAAAAAGTAACTCTATAAGAAACCCCCGAAGACCTGTCAGAACAAAGCTTTATTAAATGGAAAAATCATCTTTTTAAGGCTTTTAATTTTAACAGTGATGCAATTGATGTTAAGTTCGTTGACCCTGGATAGCTATATGAGTTACATGAATTCTAACAAAGTTGAATAACTTAAAAATAACTCTCTTTTTCAAATATCACTAGGCATGGACCCCAACAAGCATTCTCTGCTACTTTGTCAAGAAGTATACATTTAAAAATGTGGTCTGGATGCTCCTTAATATGTTGTAGAGTGCGTTAGTGTTCTTTTCTTTTAGAATATCATATGTATGTTTGCATATATGTTCACATAGCTTGCGCCCCATCTTCCCTATATAAAAACATTGGCAGGATTGGCACAGTGCACCAGAAACCAACCGTGAGTTCTCACAATTGAATTTGCACCTAATTTGAAAGATGTGTCTACAAATATTACAACTATTTCCTGTTAAAATAAATTTACAATATCTGCAACTGCCTACATTTGGTCATGATACTATTTAATCTATTGAGATAATTATTTAATTATCTAATTGAAATGTTTTTCAAATGAAGTACTATTTAAGCTGTTGGTGTATTACAAAGAAACACCCCTTGAAGGCGAAATGCTGAGGTAACAGGATTAAACAGACCTGGTGGTTCATCTGCTGTGTGCAACTTGTGTTTTATTTGAATCTTTTTTGGTGTAGTCTTTTGTTGTTTTTGACGTTAACAGTATACTTCCCTGCCCTTGAAACTCACATTCATTGAAATGGCACTGACACCCACATTCAAAGAAAATGCATCTTGCCAGTGGTGGATTAAATTTACCTTTGCGCTGTTCTCAAACCATAGACCCCTAACATACATTCTTAGGGCCATACATACATGCCTGTGTTCTTTTATTAAATTACATCCCTTGTATAATAGAGCACCACTTGTTAGAGTGTGTTTGAAATATGTATGTAGTTTTGAACATTTTGTCACTAAGCAATGAAACAAAATGTATGAACCAGTAATGAAAAATCTGCCCATTTCAGAACATTTCAACCATAAAAGGACACCTCAGACTTCTGTCATTACATTCCAACAATATCAGCCAATATGCACAATCTCTGCAGAAGTAAAACTCATCTAAATTATTCCACATTAAAGGGATCTGTAACTAATGAAGAGGTTGCTACAAGCAAACAACTTTATATTTCATTGTTTCTTCTACAAATTCAGTGCCTGGTGCTCTTGAAAAATAAACTAAGTCGCATAAAAAAAACTCAGAGTCTGATAGCTAGTGAAAAGGATTCAGTCTCCTGTCTCTTGAAACCAAGACACAGGCTGCGATTCAAAAAAGCTGAATCTCCAAGCCAGAATAGTGTAGCAGCTATTGCATGGGATATGTCTGCCGAGCGATCCAGTAAATAAGGCTGGGGGTGTGCACAAGCCTGTCAGCACTATTCTGACACAGACACCACTGAATAATGCTAATTACCTCATTTGCTGGTGAAAACCATGCAAATGAGGTGAATTAGCAATTTAGTAAGCAGACAGGTATCCGAGTCACAGCAGTGTCCACTGCAGAAATGTATTCAGTTACTAACTGTGCACATTTCTGCAAAAATCAAAATGGGGGCATGACAGCTCAAAGCAAAGCATGTATTATGACTATTAGACATGCCAATGGCCAAATATATGGCCATTTTCATGGAAAACTGTTTCAAATTTATAAAAATTAAAGTTTTTTTTTTTCGGCCAATTCCGGCTATTTAAGCATAGCGCAGCGGCATTCAAACAAGATTGTGCAGAAAATAAAAAAAAATGTAAAAAGACAATTTCAAATGAAAACCAAAACCAAAAAGCACTTGAAGGAAATAAGGCGTGGAATATGAATATGAATTTTGCCATTACAGTGGGTAGCATTCAGTACCAAAACAATAACAGGTAACACTGGTAGCTAAGGAGATAGGCTACAGTGTAGCGGTGTAACAAGGGACTAAGGCAGTGGGGTATGCAAATGAGGTACATTTACTGAATAGCAAAATGGGAGACCGTGTCTGCCTGCACCTAACTGTGTAGGAGCTATAATGCTGTAGTGTAAGCAGGAGAAGCAGTTGACATGAAAATGGTGTGTGTCATGCTTGGTCTAAGCACATTGGAGCTCCGCTAACTCTATTTCCCTGAGCTAAGCAGAGCTAAGCAAGGGGGTGTATCTTAGCTAGTTCAGGAAATGCTGAGCATGTTCGCATCCCTGGGAGGGCCCTTTCTGCTCATTACTGTTTACTATAGCTACATGAGTATGCGCAAAGCATTGTGGGGCTTAAACACAACAGAAATAATAAAAAAAGGAACTAGCAGAAGTGTTTACATTTGAGCAGCGGGTTTGTGCTGCATGCAGTGGGGCTTAGAATGGGGCAGAAATGGGAAGAAAAATTGGGAAATAGCAGAGTAAAGGCACTCAAGTACAAATAATATAGCTGGCAGGTGGAATGTATCATAGTCAGCAAATCACACAGGCAGCATCTGCAGCACAACAGTATAAACAATGCAAACACCTGTCAGTCTGTTTTTTCCCACAAACTCTGCATCATTGGTGTATACACTCGGGGGAATTTTAACTGACAAAATGTTAGGGGCTGCTGTCACTTTGATACATTAGTATGTGCTAGAGTATGTGCTAGAGGCTGAGGATGGTGAGAAGGATAATGCTCACAACCGTCCCAGACTGAGGAGGAGGAGAAGAGTGTTCAGATGTCAATATCTGTTACTACAGGAAAGCTGGACAGGTCAGGTACAGGAGTTCACACATATGGACAGTACACAGCTCAGAGTAACCTACAAAGTGCCTCGCATACCTCTCAATTGTACAGACATTATGTAGAATGTGCAGAGGTTTGCATCATATTTATGGTCTCTTTATCATGACATTATGGTTTTCTGGCAAATCATTGGCAAATCACACAAGACTAAAGTCAGAAAATGAGAGATTCTAGTTTCCAACTTCATACCCTTTAGGAAAATGCATGCTAATGCAAAACTTGTTATTGTATCACCTTTCTATGTTTGTAAGGCCATTAGTTAACAATGGTCCCTATATGTAGGCCTTTGTCCCCAAATTACGTATGGCTTTGTCCAGATGTCTGACTCTAAATAGTTGGGAGGTATGGTGCCTAGTAGGACAGTAGGTACCTGAAGGTCAGTATACTGCTAGGTTATAAAAGGCTGCCAACTTACTGTGTCAGCACTGACAACATGTCACTGGCCAACATCCATACCCCTGGAATGACAGGTTTTCACAGAAGGAGCACAATTATGCCTTGTATATCTGTTCTGCTTGTCCTAACATTGCATTTGCCTGCCAACTATTTGCAAAACAAGAAAGGGTCTTGTCAAAACATCAATAGCAGACAGTGGGGAAGCAGATGTCTTACCCATAAGAGAAAGCAAGAAAAATACCAAACTAGTCTCCCAACTGTCTATATTTGGCACAACAGTATTAACACCCTGTCCTCATGTGTGTGGGCCTTTGTCTGACTGTCATATATAGGCCTGCTCAGATGTTAGTCTTTGATGGTCTGACAGCTAGGCCATGTAGCCTCATAATAACATATAGCAACACAAACTGTCTGAGGACCACAGCAAATGTAATGCTGCAATGATGGGCAACTTGATAAATAGGTAGACTCAGAGGTGCGAAGTCTACAACCTTGTGTATGATGTTACTGCATTTACCCTGCTCAAATCAGAAATACAAATACATAACAGAAGCCACTGTGGCAAAGCTTGTGACTGGACTACAGATGGATAACGAGACGCACATAAGGAGAAGGGTAACCACTGGCCAGACAAATGGAGAATGTGCACACCAGAACAAATTGTGCAGTAACATAGGTGCCATGCAGTGTATGGAGTCAGTAAACATCACCTGCAAATACACAGCACACACCCATGTAAGTAGAAGTCTGCAACAAAACAACCCCCCCAAAAAGGACACTTCAGAGGCAAAAACACATGAGAACTCCACAAACCTACATACCACAGACCATGCAGACTCCACACACCAGGGTCTTGCAAACACTAAGGCCTTACCCCAAACACGTTCCCTACACAGATAGGCTAACAGCACTGTCCCTCTGCCACATTTCATACAGACTCTGCTGAAGTGACCCCTGTCTGGCATACAAAGAAATCCAGATTCTGCCTTTATGGGACTGTTGCACATCTGGAAGTCAAGACCCACTTGATCAATCCATAGGTGCAGCATCAACCTGGTCTGTGATATCAGTATGGCTTGATGGCATGACAGATACATGTCTCACATACTCCCACATCTGTGGAATATACTCCCTGTCCACATCAAGCAAGTGCCTCAATACCTTAGTGATGTGTTCCCTGCATATGTGCATGGGAAACACAAAATACAGTCCTGTGATTCCACCTGTGTCCCTGCTGGACAGGGACTCTGTGTGCTGACATGTCTTAACATGGCTACACTCCCATCTACGTGGGTTATAAGGGCTTCAGGGCCAATACCCTACTAACGTCATATCATCCTATCAACCTATACACAATTGTCTGTCAGTGGTTCACCACATTACTCTGTACTGCTCTGCCACTGACATACCTGGAAGTCACAGTGCTATGTGGAATATACTAGACATATAGTGGACATTTCTGCACAGTAGAATGCACTCTGTACCCAGACCCATACCTCTCAACCTCTAATAGAAAGACATCTGGACAAGGTCATAAATAAAAGTGGGACAAAGGCCCAATGATAGACACGTGTTGTAAATATTGTTCTTACAAACTGAGAAAGTTGGTAGAATAACAAATTTTGCATTAGCAGGAATTGTCTGAAGATTATAAA